>NW_015508546.1:14307-15459 GCF_001515645.1 Sinocyclocheilus grahami | reverse complement strand
TTTTTCTGGTTTTAATTATTATTTCTAGGTGACCCAAACATGTTCTTGACAAGTTTTCGTGAAATTCATCCAACAATGCTTGTGTGCTAGCAGGTAGCAAGTACCTTTATTTTATATCTTTTTTTAATCTTGCAGGCCTATCTTAAATAACAGCCAGTTATTTAAGAAAGTCATCTTTCTTTTTCATCTACAGGTGAACTTTATTATGCTGTAAATGATTAAAATCAGATGAACGTCTGCTGGAGGAATATGTTCCCAGGAGAATGAGTCAAATCAGCCTCCGTAGCTCTGGATCAATATGACCAACCCATCACAATTCTTGTTAACTCTTAACGTCTGTTTTCTGCTCAAGTGCCCCTCCACTTCTTATTCTTTGTTGTTACCCCTCTTTTTGACTCTCACTCTTTCTCTCTCTGACATGAATAAAGGGGGAATTTCTGCTGTCTGTAAATCTCTGATCTTCCACTCTCCATCAAAGCTCTGACTGGAGTGTTTTTTCACTGACTCACCGGAGTAAACGTTCATCTCAAACGTTCTACTCTCATCACACTCTCATCTGCCTACTCAACGTTTAACCTACGGGTTTAGATTTAGTCACCATTCGTATAAAGCTCAATACCCCTCCACCCATTCAAATACTGCAGGCTGGCCCGCATGTGATACTGTATTACTATAGTACATAAGGTAGATCTGGACAGCGATGAGAGGTTTGTGTTTGTTCATTTGCGGACTTGGATATTTTGACAAAGCTTAGCGCTTCACCATGAGGAAATGTGCTAGTCAAGCCGATTCACTATAATGTGTAAAACGCTGTTGCCGAATGAGAAAATATTTCCAAACTAGATTTTCCCATTTTCTGATGAAAGTGTGAATGGTGCTTCCCCTGCACCACTTGCAGCCACAAAGCTAAAGTGATCTGTGCAGCTTTGAGGGCATTGCTTTGTGGTTGATGCTCTGGGTGGTTGTCGGGGTATTACTATACAGTTGCTAGGGAGTTGGGTGGTTTCCAGGGCGTTGCTATCCGGTTTCTAGGGTGTTCTGTGTGGTTGCCGGGTTATTACTATGCAATCTCTAGAGTGTTCTAGATGGTTGCCAGTGATATGTAGCCAAGGTAGTCCAAAATGCAGCGGCTAGAGTCCTTACCAGGTCAAG
>NW_015508546.1:12443-12727 GCF_001515645.1 Sinocyclocheilus grahami | reverse complement strand
TAAAAGCGCTATATAAATAAAGGTGACTTGACTTGACTTATGTAGTCACTACAGTGTTCTGGGTGGTTGCCAAGGCATTGTTATACAATCTCTAGACTGTTCTAGATGGTTGTCAAGGTTATGTGGTGGTCACTAGAGTGTATTGGCTGGTTGCCAAGGTGTCGCTATGCAATTGCTAGAGTGTTCTAGATGGTTGCCAGGTTTATGTGATCACTAGAGTGCTCTGGGTGGTTGTCAAAGCATTGTTATTCAATCTCTAGACTGTTCTAGATGGTTGCCAGGTT
>NW_015508546.1:10026-10989 GCF_001515645.1 Sinocyclocheilus grahami | reverse complement strand
CAACATTTACTAACTTAATGGATACCATATTAATATAATCAACAGCAAACAGTGTAATATTTGCATGCTTTATCAGTTCATTTGATGGCGAGGTAGTCAAACGGTCTGATCCAGAACAGCAGCTATGACAACCACCTGAGCTATTGTGAAACTCTGGTGTGATCTCAGACTGAGTAAAACCTGAATCTTTCAAATCGAATATGAAAACACAAGTCATAAACTCCCTAATTTCCATTTTGTCTGATATCAACATAAGCAATTTCTTACTCCCCAAAAGAAATCATCTTGGAGAGTTGTAATATAGGCTACACCGGATTATCGTGCACAGACTGAGATACTGTATGTACGCTTTCACTCCCAATAACAGGGAGGACGGATGTTTTGTCTAATATTTCACCTGAGAAACTCCCTCAGAGCGATTGGCTCTGGGCTGAAAACTGTTATTGTGACATTTAAAGGTTAAATATGGTTAAATGTCAGGGACTATGCGAGCAGGTGAGAGAGGCCCCATCCATAAACGACACATTCGAAACTTCGACAGCAAGACTAGTTCACGAGCGCTCTAAGATATCATGCCGGTACATAACATCTGACAGCTTCAAAACAAAGACACATTTTCATGATGGGGCTTTCCGGTGTTCTTTTTTATAGTTCATGTTAAATATGTACAAAACACCCGCACTATATAATCATGGTCAATTAATGACAAAACAATGGCTGTAATGGTGGTGTTTTGCATTTAGCGCTGCATTTCCCAACATTTTGACATTAAATTATATGTCTATAGCATCATGCTTGAAGCACAATGTTCCCGAATCTTTTATTGTTACTTTAACAATGGTCACATGTCCTTAAACCCCTTCAATTCTTAAGTCACTATGAGTCCTGTAGTCCAGTCTTCTTGTGCAGCCCACAATCTAAACCATGTAACCCATGTCTCTTTGCTGAAATGTAAAAAAAAAA
>NW_015508546.1:8741-9062 GCF_001515645.1 Sinocyclocheilus grahami | reverse complement strand
TATGCAGTTGTTTGAGTTTTCTAGGTGGTTTTTAATGGTAAAAATTGACTGTTTTGATGATATTCTGGTTCTTAGATATGCGTGGATTTAGATTCTTTTTTGCCTGTTTAATCACCCAATTAAAATCATAAATTTGGTCACTTATCAAAGTAATAGCAGACATTACCTCAATAAGCCACATGATTAAGCTATCATTCATAAGATAGAAACCATGCAGGTTAAGGATTTTTCATGTATAAGCAAAACTAATAGTGATGCTTGACAGCAATCACCAATCAACATTTACTAACTTAATGGATACCATATTAATATAATCAACAG
>NW_015508546.1:2716-3256 GCF_001515645.1 Sinocyclocheilus grahami | reverse complement strand
GCTTGTGTGGTTTGTAAATAAGATGCTGTCAGGTGCCTGATGGTTGCATTGTGCTGGTGGTACTATTCACAGCAGATGCCTGAACAGTAGACGACTTGATATGCTCGCCCGTGTGCCATTTTTGACCTGAAATTTGGCCTCTGAAAGTTCAGTGTGACGATGGTGTCCTCTCCTGCACCTCCTAAAGAAATACAAAGCTCTAAGAAAGGTTATAAAAATGGAGTCGCTGCACATTCACCTCCACAATCCAGTTATTTCAAAACAAACAGTGGTGTTGAATTGGCTGAATTGATGTCTGAATGATAAAGGATTGTGTAATAAACACACGACTGGTTAGTTTATGCAAGATATAGATCTTATAATAATCAGAGGACGCATTGGAGTGTCAGTTTTGTTAGACAGCTCACAAATGTTTATTTTTATATTCGAGCAGAGTATCACATAGCTGTGGTTTATGCATACAGACAGGAAGCAGTGTTGTAATCATGTGGTTTCATATTAGAATGTTCTCTCTCTTTCTTTCTTTCTTTCTTTCTTTCT
>NW_015508546.1:0-1964 GCF_001515645.1 Sinocyclocheilus grahami | reverse complement strand
TGGAATTTGACAGAATTTGCATATCGGTTTCTGGGTGAACCAATTCTATAGTTACCCAATTGCTTTCCAAAAGATGCTGAAAATTCACCGTTGATTTTCTGTGGTGTCTCTGGAAAAGACCTCTATCTCTCTGTTCCTAAAATCAGTATTCATAAAAAGTTTTGAATTGCTATCACTGAAGAATTATATCACCTTTATATAGGCGTTCAACCGGCCTCATTTCTAGATACCTGCATCTACGTTAGTCACTGAAAAACTGACCACTAACAGAAAGTTTCAATCACTATGTATACATTCTTTTGATGTATGTGCGTGCTTACACCTTAATTTGTGTGTAACTAGTATGCTGGGCTTTGTTTTAGTGTTGGACCCTCGAGGAGAGGTTGATGTTGGAGAAGGAGAACTAGAAGACTGTGAAAAGAAAAAGCAGGAGCTGAATTCACCAAACCAGGTAAGACACACAGCAGCACATGTGCCTCATGATTCACTCCTCCTCTTGTCATTTCAAGCCTGTGTGGTGTTATTCCTTGTGGAAATACACATTGTAGAGAACATTTCTTGATAGTTCATAGTTTACCACAGGCTATCATATGACTTCAGTCATACTGACTATTTTTATGGTGGTCACTCTGTGGCAAAAGTTACGTAACAGTTCTCAAAAATTCTACTTTTGTGTTCCACTGAAAATCTAAAAGGGGTTGGAGCATCACAAGGACGAGTAAATGATAACAGAATTCGCATTATTTTGGGTGAACTGTCCCTTTAAGGCATGATTATGGATCATCTCCCATAACTTAACTGTAGTGAATTTGTATGTAGTTTATGTAAATTTCACATAACTGATTCTCCTGATGTGGCTGAAGTGCAAATTTTGCTTGTAAAAATAACATCTCACTTCCCCTTTCGATCTAATGACTGTTGCCAAATTGATTTCTGGTATTATTGCAATATTTCAGTTATGGAGAATGCTGATGTCAGTAACAGTTAGTCACATGAGATATGACACTGTTACTTTGTGGTTAGATTGTCCATTTGACTTTCATTTTGCAAGAAATATTTCTTTTTTCTCTAATGTGTGCTGGAAAAATCTATATTCCAGTATATTTACGTGTATTGACTCAACAGCCTCTGGTCTCTTTTATTTCGGTTACAGTTTTCGGTTCTTCATTTCTGCAGTACATCAGAATAACAAGTGAATGAGTGAGTTTTTAGTATTAGATTGCAGGGGGTTGGTTAAAATGTGACATCTATAGTCATTTCTTTTATGCGACACACATGGATACTCATATAAACAATCACAGATGTTTTTTCTCTCTCACACTTCTGGTAATTGAAAACAGCGTTTGTATGTTAGTGCAAAGATGCATCATATTTCCAGGGTGGCGTCAGAAGTTGAAAGCCATGTGGTTTTGGTGGCGAGCGCTGGCCGTGCCACTGCATCTTCATCAGCATGTATAAACTCTCATTTTGAGAGTGTTATTGACACGTCCGCTTGCAGACAAACCCACGCACTTTTCCGAAATATGAATGAGGTGGAAATTTAAGAGCTGCAGCTCGTAGAAAGTCTCTCACACTGGGGTCTGTGCTACTTTTAGGCACAGTTCGAGAGGGACGGGGGCAAAGTTCTCAACACGAAAAAACCCTTCCTGTTTGATACTCGAAGGTAGCATTTAAGAGCTAAGCTCTTCCCTGTTGTGGTCTTGATATGACTATTAAATTGAACGAGTGATCTTATGTTTTTGTTACATATCAACTGGCCAAAATAGTTTCATGAGAGCATGCTTCAAGCATTTTAATACGCATTCCACCAGTTACATCTCTTCTTTGATCAAATTTGCGGTTAAAGAATGATTTTGTAACAATTTCATTAGATAAAAGACACGAAATGCACAGAATGTATACATTGGCTATGTGTTATACAATATAAACAGACCATTATAAACCAATTTCTGGAGAAAAAAAAA
>NW_015508545.1:21223-21640 GCF_001515645.1 Sinocyclocheilus grahami | reverse complement strand
CAGATCTTCTTTATGCACCAAGCGCTTGTAACACTCCAAAGAGAAGGGAAAAATTGAAATCACATCATATGACCCCTTTAATGAAAACCAAGCTGCAAAAATATGTTGTTCATTTGCAGGAATCATCATGGTTTTGACATCACGGCCTCCTTGAGCACATTAGCATATGAATGCCCATGTTTCAGTCATATGAAGTGTATTTTAATTTTTTACAATTCTGTTTTATTTTATTCAATGCATTTCATTTTGTTTTATATTTATTCTACTTTACAAACTTCTGTGTTTTTTCCCCCCTGATTTTGTTGTAAAGGATTAATGACATTTTAGTAATCAGAAAGCTTGTCTAATCAATTGAATTAAAAAAAAATTTTTAATTAGTTTTTAATTGTAATAAAAATCCCTCTACAACACAATATT
>NW_015508545.1:18105-19236 GCF_001515645.1 Sinocyclocheilus grahami | reverse complement strand
TCTCGCGAGAACCATTGTTTTGTTTACAGGAGCAAAGGAAGCAACATTTCTTTGTTTAGCAAAGGAAAATCAGTGTCCTCTTGGCTTAAATCAAAATCCTCCAGACTTTTTTATTTACAAATCCTCGTTTTATACTTTGCTCTCTCCTCTGCGCTTCTGCATTCGTCACTTCTCACCGGAGCTTACACTTTTTATGATGGATGGAAGCTAGGGGTGCAACGGTTCAACTTACTCCCAGTTCGGTTTGTATCACGTTCAGTACGTTCAGCCAGCTATGTCTGCTATAGGATACTTACCAAGATCGGCAAGATTTGACATAATTTTTGTGTGAATTTATCCATTTAAACACAATACTTCAGAGAAAGCTTAATATCTTCTCACTGCGTGTGTGAGCTTGCGTCCTCTGGCTCTTAAATGTTTAAACTGGCAAAGCTTAAATGAGTTTAGCTTAAACACCGATATCAACGTGTGCTGTTCAGGTCTCACCGAATAAGAGAATATTCTTCGAGCAATATTCTCACGGAATAAATGACTGCTCATATACCAGCATACGGCAGTCGCATTGAACAAGAGTGAATGGTTTGTCCACGTTTCTTTTTTTTTTTCCATCGCTGTTGTTGTAATGTATTGGGAAGCCAGAATGCGCATCCATCAACAGAAACATATATTAGCCGAACCCTGTTTGTTTTACGTGTTATTTATAGCAAACCATATTACAGATGCGTTGTCAGATTTAAGTTGAACCGCAGTCCTATCGCGTGCCGAACCGTGTGTGGAGAACCGTATGGTTCGATCTTTTTCTGCGAACCGTTCCACCCCTAATGGATGCACTTTATTGGATTTCTATTGGACTATTGAATATCACCCATTCTCTGCCATTATAAAGCTTGGAATAATCAGGACATTTTTTTAATGTAACTCCAATTGTATTCATCTGAAAGAAGAAAGCCATATACACCTAGGATGGCTTGAGGGTAGGCCTGGGCGATAAAATTGTATCGATATTTATCGACGGTACACCTTCTTCGATAACGATATAAAAAATGTTCGATATAGCGCCACGATATAGGCACGTGCTATGAGTGACGCAGACAGCACATACAAACACGGACACTACATGCTGAATTGAGT
>NW_015508545.1:16077-17075 GCF_001515645.1 Sinocyclocheilus grahami | reverse complement strand
ACAGCAGCACCCCAGCTACTCCATAGCAATACAAACTACTCGGAACACCTTAGCAACCTCATAGCAGAACTTAAGCATCATGACAGTGAGTTTAACATATGCACACGCCACTTGCATTTTCTTCAGAAAATATGAAAATCTAGTTGTTATTATTTATACAGGTATTGCTCCTCTGTGTGAAACATTAAATGTTGAACTTTTTAATTTACTGGCTTTTGGTTTGTTCGGTGGTTTTGTTACCCTTTCAGTTGTTGTGGCAACTGTGAGGTTGTAGCTTGTATTTTTTGGTGAGATGCGTGTTGAGTGTATGTGCCCGTGTTTCTAGAACCGCGTCCTCTCTGTATGTTGTGTGGGGGTGCTCAGTTATTAAACTGTCTACCTCTCTCAGCTTCGCAGAGAATAACATGTTATCCATGTCAAATTATGTGTCCTCATATGCTCGTCATGCCATCTAAACTCAAAGATTTTTTGTCTCGTTCACCCTTCTTTATCTCTCTGTCCGTGTCTGTCATGACCATTTCTATTTCTGCCTTTGTCTCTCAGTGCTCCTAAAGTGGGGATGATTACAGTCTTTTTCAACGTGATCCGCACAGAGAAGCTGCTTGGCCTGTGGAAGGGGGTTTCACCGGTGAGTCAAGTGTGTTGGCAAGTGTGTCCATTTCCTTTGGTCCTCTCTCACTGTTTGATCTCACAACAGCATCAGTGTTGTGATCTCAGACATACTTTCAATTCTTCATTTAATTGCAACTGTAGACCACATATTTAATGTGGTACGAACAAAAATGAGTACAGTTTTTTGACACCTGTTTTGGTTTTATTGGTGATGCCAGAAAGGAAAATTCTGGGCTGAAACTGAAAATTCAGAATGCACTTGGCTGAAAACTGAAATCAAAAATGAATGTTATTTAATAATCAATTAATTGGTCAAATTTATTTAATAACTCATATAAAAACTTGAGTTGGGCAAACATTTAAATTGCACATAAGGCAGTTTTTGT
>NW_015508545.1:11611-15855 GCF_001515645.1 Sinocyclocheilus grahami | reverse complement strand
ATCTTGAACCGAAGCCGTTTGATAGCACGGTTCAGAAGATGGAGAACTAGCTACAACTAGTAGTAAAAAGTAAGAGATGTTTGATTCATCTCCATGCTGCCGCTTGAACTGAACTGGTTGACAAAATTTCAGTGCATCACTGGTTTTTTTTCTTTTTTGTATATCAAATAGTTTCACTGTTCATCTGTCTCACTGTTTATCTCTCTTTGTCCCCTACAGTCGTTCATGCGCTGTATCCCTGGTGTAGGGATCTACTTCAGCACATTTTACTCGCTGAAGCAGCACTTCTTCCAGGATAGGTCTCCGAACGCTGGGGAGGCAGTGTTGCTTGGGGCGGGGGCTCGTTGTGTGGCAGGTGTGGCCATGCTGCCCATCACAGTCATTAAGACTCGTTTTGAAGTGAGTATTATTACTCAGCTCTGACACTGTATGCACATTGAAAATGCATGTTTTCTGCTGAATCTGTGTGTTTATTCACTGTTACATGTTTTATTTCAGAGTGGGCAGTACAATTACATAAGTGTAGCTGGTGCTCTTAGAAGTATGTGTCAGAATGAAGGTCCCAGGGCTCTTTACTCCGGGCTCACAGCAACTTTACTCCGAGATGCCCCGTTCTCTGGCATCTATGTCATGTTCTACAGCCAGGCCAAAAAGGCTTTGCCACAGGGTGAGCTTCTGATCAGTCATGATTGGGATGTAATCTGAGGATATGGCATTGTTTAATAATGTCTGCTCTCTTTCACTCGCTCAGAGATCAGCTCATCCTCCTTTGTCCCACTGGTTAATTTTGGCTGTGGTGTGGTGGCTGGTATTTTGGCCTCTCTAGCCACTCAGCCAGCAGACGTGATCAAAACCCACATGCAAGTGAGCCCAGCGTTGTATCCCAAGACCAGCGATGCTGTACGCCATGTTTATACTGTAAGCATCGTGGGATAAAACATATTTGTTGAACTTTAGTGAGCTTTGAAAATGTTTTAATACAAAATTCAAAATTTGTATTTAAATTATTTTATTCATCAAAGAAACCTGAAAATATGTATCACAGTTTCCACAAAAATTGTTGAAACAATTTTAAACATTGATAATAATAAGAAATGTTATTTAAGCAGCAAATCAGCATATTAGAATGATTTCTGAAGGATCATATGACGCTGAAGACTGGAGTAATGATGCTGAAAATTCAGCTTTGCATCACAGGAATAAATTACATTTTAAAATATATTCAAATAAATAAGTTCTTTTAAATTCTATTTCACAATATTACTGATTTTACTGTATGTTTGATCAAATAAATGTAGACTTTGAGCATAAATGACTTGCTTTAAAAACATAAAAAAATCTTTTGAACAGTAGTGTACCATATTTACTTACTTTATAAACATTTCTAGGCTTGTGCAGATTCATGATATTTGTAAAGAAAATATTTGTTGTCATAATCTTAGCTCAATTTTTTAGGGGTGGGAGAAAAAATTGATTGTCCAATGCACCGTGATTCTGTCTTCAAAGATTATGAATCTGAACATTTCAGAATAGACTCTGAGCTTGGTTTTTTTCCAGCATATGACACGTGTGCGCACTAGAGACAACCGCGGCAGGCTTCATTGCACAGGATATGCAACGTGAATGTTAGAAAAAGGTAGTTAGCCGCACACTCCAAAGAGTCCAATGAAGACTGAAGAAGTCTAGAAAACAATTTATTTTATAAATTGCATATTAGTTTGGCCATTTATATTCTTTGCTATATGCAATTTATAAAATGAATCATGTTTTTCTAGACCTCTTCAGTCTTCATTTGACTCGGTGTGTGGCCAGCTACCTTTTCTGTTCAAGTTTTTCCTTGACTCTACGCACCTGAAAGAAAAGCAACTTTTTGTCAATTTAGAGCGCAACGATTTCTTTTGATTTCTAAAAATCTGTTTTTAAACACATTTGGTGTACTTTATGTTTGGAGTTCATACTGTGTCAGTTTCTTTAGTCACATTTTTGTCAGCATATTAAAGTCTCTTAGACTAAGTCAGTTACAGAATTTTAATTCTTTTCTCTCTGATTTTAGAAACATGGCTTGAGCGGGTTCTTTCGAGGAGCAGTTCCTCGTTCCCTGAGGAGAACCCTCATGGCTGCCATGGCCTGGACTGTGTACGAGCAGCTGATGGCACGCATGGGACTGAAGTCCTAAAGACACCCGACGCACTTTATGTGTGGACTTCATTCTGTGTGTGTCCGTTACAGGAGTGTGTGCTTTTCAGATGATGGCGTTCTATTATCCTTGAAGGCTTGATTAAAAAAACAAAAGCATCTAGTGTTGGCTGAGGTACCGGTAATAGTAAGTTTGTGTGTGCGTGATTGTCTGTGTGTGTTAGCGTTTTCAGGTGCAGTGAGTCTTTACCCCGTGACATCTCTGACAGTGACATTCCTAAATTGCCACATTGTGAGTTTGTCTGCCTGCATATTGAGACAGGGGTCCGCACTGAAGAATACCAATGAGAGACTGCTGAATCATGTGCCGTCAGCTCACAAGAAAACACTCCTTTCACAAGAAGAAAATCCCCCTCTTGGCAACGAACCTTAGAATACCACATGTTTCAGTGTCATTGAAAAGTGCCCACCTTTGCAGGGTTTTCAGAAATGCACGACTCCAAAGACTAAGATAGTTCCTAAGCCTAAATCCTTTTTAGTCGAGGATGAGGCTTAGTGGGTGTCCAAGAGACTGGTGTTACAAAGACATGTTGACATAATACTCCAGCACTCCGACAATCAGACCGAATTACTCTAGGGCTGAGAAACTCAACTGACAAAACATTACTGTCTCACCAACATACTCTTTTCCGACTATAAATGCTCGTCTCTATGCGATGATTTGTGCTGTTCTACTGATTTCCTGTGCTGTATGACTGGATGGGTTTATCAGTGCATTTCAGTGTTTATTTCTTTTTTCCTTGAACGCTCACTCCTTGGCACAGACAAAGCCAAGATTTGGATTGAATGAGACTTCATAAGATATAGACCTGGAGAAACATTTAATATTTATTAAAGAAACCGGGGAGAACAAGTGTTATTGTTCCTGAGAAACAATGTTTGAAGTGGAACGTATCGGTGAGAAATTGCAATACCTAATTTATCGTATTCGCAAACATGTTGTCGGATAATTTTAATGGACTTTTTGTCGTATTGACATTTTGTGTAAAACCACTGTAAGATGCCATAGTGTCATCGGTGGTGCTCGGTGTGAACACAACAGTGTAATGTTATTTCAACATGACCCATAGGGGCAATTTTAGGAAGTCTGTTAAAAACATGTCCGGGTGGTTGTTCACCCTTAAAATTAGTAGAGAAAATGAAGCGTATGAGAACCATTAGGATTTTTGGCATTGTAACATTAATTTAATTCCTGTTAGGCACATTTTCTCCCCAATTTGTCATTACTTTAATGTGAATTTATTTATATATATATACACACACACTTAATATTAACACCATGGTAGTCTTTGTTGTCCTGCCAGTAATGTGTTTTTTTTTTCAGCAAATTACAGTAATTTGTAGTATAAAACCTTTGATAATAATGGGAGAAAAAACTCAATGCAGGGATGCATTACAATGGGAATTTAGGGGAAATATACTTAATTGTCATGTAAATAATGTCACAATGCAAAAATCTTTATGGATTTGAAATAGATTTTGATTTATTTAAGCCAAATATAATTTCTTTCTTTTGTATTTTTTTTCCTCTTGAAATTTTGGGGGTTAATATCATGTGGACATGATCATGTTCACCCCTTGTTCTCTCAGTTTTCTTGGTGATAGTACTTTACCATTTGCCACTGTATATACTTTGAGTGTTCGTACTGTATGTGCACTGGTTAGCAGTGTTGGGGAAAGTTACTTTTAAAAGTAATGCATTACAATATTGCGTTACTCCATAAAAAAGTAACTAATTACGTTACTTAGTTACTTTTTATGGAAAGTAATGCGTTACGTTACTTTTGCGTTACTTTTTAAATCTGGACAGGGCTTGCTTGTTTGTTTTTAAAATAAAAAAGTTCTATTTTTGGCGAATATAAAAGCCTTTCACACCAAAAGTGAAATGAATAAGCCTCAGGCTGAAGGGAAAGTCAATTTACGTCCGTACAGTAGAATGCAGAAGAAGACATTTCAACACACTTCAGCAATAAAACAAGACACACAAATGTCTAATTTGTGCTTATTAGTACGGTTGAACTGGATCATCGAAGGTCAGAAGCAAAGAC
>NW_015508545.1:5560-7465 GCF_001515645.1 Sinocyclocheilus grahami | reverse complement strand
GACTAAAATAAAAACTTGAGGGTTTAATGTTTGAAACAAGTTTTGCTACTTGTATATAAAAACTACAAATGAATCACAATATTAATTTGTTACACAATAGTTAAATGTAGTTGGTATGAGATGAAATGTTTCTCATGGTTTGTGACCGTTTAGGAACCGCTATAACTGATCTGATGTTTGCATTTCTGCAGGCGTGTACATCATCAACCTTAAGAAGACCTGGGAGAAACTGCTCTTGGCTGCTCGTGCCATTGTTGCCATCGAGAATCCAGCTGATGTTTGCGTTATCTCCTCCAGAAATACTGGCCAGGTGATTGACACTAGTTAATGACAGCAGCACATTAGAAAATCTAAAGAGCTTTTTACCAGGCACATTATTAAAAACCTGGCACTGCTGTCGGTGTTTGGGTGTTGGAAGTGTGCAAGAGTGACTTGGCCGGGATTTCGCTAACACCATGAGGGTTTTGCCCCATGACTGGGGTTTGATAGTAACCTGAGCCACAATATTTTACTCCTTCACTCGCACAGGATGTGTTTGTTAACATGACTGTTGATGATCTTAGTGATGTTAACGGTCACCATTCTTTCCTGTCAGAGAGCTGTGCTCAAGTTTGCCTCTGCCTCTGGCGCCACCACCTTCGCTGGTCGTTTCACTCCTGGAACCTTCACCAATCAGATTCAGGCTGCTTTCAGGGAGCCTCGCCTCCTGATCGTGACAGATCCTCGCGCTGACCACCAGCCGCTGACCGAAGCCTCTTACGTCAACATCCCAACCATTGCTCTCTGCAACACAGACTCCCCTCTGAGATACGTCGACATTGCCATCCCATGCAACAACAAGGTATGAATGAGAAACTAAACTCTTCATGCAAGTGGGGTCTTTTCTATGTGGTTTTAAGATTTTAGATGTCGTGTTTTAGGGTCCCCACTCTGTGGGTTTGATGTGGTGGATGTTGGCTAGAGAGGTGCTGAGGATGAGGGGCACCATCTCCAGGGAGCACCCATGGGAGGTCATGCCCGATCTGTACTTCTACAGAGATCCTGAGGAGGTATGATGCAGAATATTCTTATATTAATCACTTTTCTCGTCGTCCACCTATTCAGAATCAGTCCGAGAATTTCACATTTGTGAACCCTGTGGGTGAAAAACAGGCATCTACCCTTTTAAATCCAGACATGAGAAAGTTGTATAGGCCATACTTGACTTTTTGTCATGTGTACATTTAAAGAATGTATAGAGTTGTAAATATACAATTATTTTTTTCTAAGTTGAAATGTATAAAATGTTTGTATTGTTTGTTAAATTATGAATCTGTGTCTGCCATGTAAATAGCCCTTGAAGCTGAAATGGCTAATTTAAATACAACCAACCAATATTCAAAATCTGTTTCATATGACTTTATGCCATCTTTTAATTGTTCAGATGTGCTAATTATGCCACTGATTGTCTTTCCACCTCTAGATTGAGAAGGAAGAGCAGGCTGCAGCTGAGAAGGCTGTTGGTAAAGAGGAGTTCCAGGGTGAATGGACCGCTCCTGTGCCCGACTTCAACCAGCCTGAGGTTGCTGACTGGTCTGAAGGTGTTCAGGTTCCTTCTGTGCCCATCCAGCAGTTCCCAGCTGGCGTTGAGGGTAAGCTACTTCTAGTAGACTTATTTACCCACGTTATACACAGTGCAGTTTTGGAAATTCAATTTAGATCATTTTCAACTGAACGTGTGAAATTAGTGTGAACTCATCAACTCCTCTGAACTTTAGCTCCTGCCAAAGCTGCACCAGCTGAGGTGTTTGCAGGTAAGGGTTTCCTGCTTGGTAGCATGAAATGTAAAATGCAAAATAATGAAGTGTAACATTTGGTGTCATTTAGAATTTCTCTCTCTTCAACAGAGGACTGGAGTGCTCAGCC
>NW_015508545.1:5116-5550 GCF_001515645.1 Sinocyclocheilus grahami | reverse complement strand
CTTCCAGATGGAGCAGTACGTCTACAAGAGAAAGAGTGACGGTAAGAAGTGCAACAAGACATGGATGATTTGGCTGCGATATGCCTTTCTGGTGCTTTTTCAATCTTTGTAGTTTACTGTAATTTACAGGGATTTGTGAGGAAACTGCAGGTGGTTTGAAAGTTCATTAAAAGCTGAATTAAATCATAAAATATAAAAAGCTGGGATTTAATACCCGTTCACACCAGCATTGGTCAGATTTGTGTATGTAGTTTGTTCAGACCAATGAGTAGAAAGTGACATGTGGCAAAGCATGCATCTTATTGGTTGGCCAGTTTTCTTTTGTGGTGTGATGGAAAATGATATTAGAACCCGTATCGTTTAATGGACGGCATTCAGTTGGTTAGTCTGAAAAGAGTTATTAGCCAGTCATTAAAATTAATTATTTTGGAACA
>NW_015508545.1:2442-2931 GCF_001515645.1 Sinocyclocheilus grahami | reverse complement strand
TAGTGTCTAGAATAGATTAAGTCCACCTCAGCATTTGTAATAAAAATTATATTTAAAAAAATAAAATAAAAAATGTATACGTTTGACACCAAATAATGCAGAATGGTAAGTCTTATGTGAAATATGCAATGCCTTAATGAAGGGATACTGTACAGTCAGCTGAGCAATGTTCCATAAACCCTAACTGGGTATTATATTTTTAAGCTTGTTTGTAGACATTTTGTGTTGAGTAGCAGCCATTCAGTCTTTGACCAGTGAAATTGAATTTACAATGTTTAGTAGACCGTTTTCAGGATGATTGGAGAGCCGCCTTATTGAAATCAAAATGGTTTTCAGTGTTTCTGCAGGTCTTAATTCATCCTTCTGCAAATTAAGGCCTCAAGTTAAATTCATAGTCATGATATGGCAAATGTTGCGTGCATATTAAAAAGCGAATATCTCAGTATTTCTGTTTTCCAATTTAAATTTCTGAGCATTAAATCAATGCTT
>NW_015508545.1:0-1893 GCF_001515645.1 Sinocyclocheilus grahami | reverse complement strand
CACACCCAAACATGGTCGCTTAGCAAGTTTGCTAGCTAGTAAGCTATCTGGCTAGTTCACTTCATCTCCAGAAATAACGTTACCGTTCCTGGATTAACGGACGTCTACAAATCGATGCTGTTTGTAGCTCTAGTGATTTCTTTCAAAGGCTTTATGGTGGTCAGAGTGCTAGTAAAATGGCCGGCTAACTCTAGGCTAGTTTCAGGATTGTGTGGACAGTAAAGCGCCATCACCATGGTGAGTAATCTATCGACAATATATGCTGTCTAACGTTACTGGTTTAGGTTGGTTATTAAGTTCATAATAAAATGTTCTGAGCAAGCAAGCATAATTGTTCTTATTTTTACTTGTTACGTTTGCTGGTGTCATGAGTATTACTTTTTGAGCTATATCTTGTAGCTTTATTTATTCCTAGTTTTAATTATTATAATGAAACTAAATTCATTTTAGGGCTCCTTTGTTATTGTAGTAGCTAGCTAACCATGTAAAATAGACTCTACTAATATTAGTCAACCTCCCTATTAGTTCTCTATAAAAATATTTAGCATCAAATAGTCTGCAGCAGTGATCTCGCCTAGTTGGGTAGCTTGAATTCTTCTAAGCGCTGCACATTAGAGGAAAAGATAGTACTTTAATGATCTCCTGAGAAATGAATCAGCACTGCTGTTTTCAAGATTGATAATAAATGTTTCTTGAGCAGCAAATCAGCATATTAGAATCATGTGACACGAAAATTCAGCTTTACCATCACAGGAGTAAATCACATTTTAAAATATATATTCAAATTGAAAACAGTTATTTTAAATGACATTGATAATATTTAACTATTTTTCATTAATTTCGACAAAATAAATGCAGACTAAGGGATTTCTTTCAAAAATATTAAATGATAATAGCCAATGATAAAACATGTGCACAATATATATGCTTAGGATCAAATAAAAAGAGTGTTTTGTTCTAAATGAGAGGATGAAAAATGAAAAGATATGTCCATGAATAATTACAAACCAGAGTAAATATGTATGTACATGTACGTGATAATGAAATTATCTGAACTATTGTACATACTGATAGCAGCAAACTCTTGTTTCTGTTCTGAAGCTCTTGTCTCGGATGAAACCAGCAGTGGGTGGTGAAGCATCCACCAGCTCTAATGAGAAGAAGAGGAAAAATAAAGCGAAGAAGATTCCAAGACTTGAGGATTATCTAAACCAAAGAGACTATCTGGGAGCCCTGACCCTATTAGAGGTACAAAACAAACACATGAGACCTACGATTACATCTCTATGATATTTGCATGAACTTACTTCAAACTCTATGATGTCAGTTTCAGCGTAATGGCGGGCTGTCAGTGGAGCATGCAGACCTTTGGATTGGCTTCTGCGCCTTTCATTTGGGAGACCACAAGAGAGCAATGGAGGTTAGTTGTTAGATTCTGCAGACACCAGGATGTTGGATCCAGTCAGTTTATGCTTGGTCAGGGGATAAATCACCTTTAAAGAGTGATGGTGTGGGACATTATGGCTGATTGTCATTTGAAATTGGTTTGTTATTTGTTGTATGTAACATGAAAACTTCGTACTTGTTACATATATTCAGGAGTACAAAGCTCTCACTTTGAGGCCGGAGTGTCCAGTGGAAGTTTGGGTGTATCTGGGCTGTTTGCTCTTTTTCCTGGGGCTTTATAAAGAGGCCGAGGAGGCGGCATTAAAAGGTTTGTCTTCACATACTATACACTGTTCTGTAAGATGTTTTTGAAAGAAGTCTCTCATGCTCACCAAGGCTGTATTTATTTATTTTTTTAATCAAAAATACAGTAAAATCAGTAATATAACAATTCTAAATAATCGTCACATTATCCTTCAGAAATCATTCTAATATGCTGATTTGGTG
>NW_015508544.1:17294-21633 GCF_001515645.1 Sinocyclocheilus grahami | reverse complement strand
CCTCTTTCCCACAAGCCACTCCCCCCTCTCTATGCCATATGACAATGTTTGAGGAAGTTTGCACAATGTTAGGCTTCTGGAATAGCATGTGAAGACAGGGCATAAATGGGAATTTTTGAGTTTCGAACACAAGGATCAATGGAAGGGTGAAGAGCGTAAGGTACGATACAGGGAGGTGATGGATGTCTAACACAGAATGTAACGGAAATGAAAGAATCTGGGTCTGCTTTCTCACTTTCACATCTTGAGAAAAGAGGCAAAAGAAGGATAGTCAGCAGGAGAGTGTAGCATGACAATAACCTCCCACTTTCCTCAACCGTTGTCGCTGAGATGGTGCCAGAAGAAGAATACTGTTTAGGTTTGCTCTCCTGGCAGTGCATCGGCCTAAAACAAACAACGGGTGGGATATAAACATTGTTACAGCAGTGGCACCTTCCCTTTGACATTTGATTGAACAAACATTAGCATCTTCTTTTGTCATCTCTCTCTGGTTGTCGTAAAAGACTAGGAGAGGATTATTACCTCCGCGCAAAGTGTGCCCTTCCATAAAGACACCCACTGTTACGTGTTCCAGTCAAGTATTGCATGAATGTGTGTTTATATGTATGTATGTGACCAAAGTTGAAAGAATTTAGAAATCGCAGATTCCTTTTTGTTCATTTTAAGATTATACTTCTTTTTTTTCTGCAAAGGTTGGTGCCATCCGCTTAAATGACTGTTTATTTCAGAATATTATTTTAAACATATTTAAAAGTTTATTGCAAAGTTAGATTATTTATCTCTATTGGGAAAGAGAGCCAACCCTGCTGAAAAGAATTTCCATGCTGGGCCAAGGCTGGTTTATGCTGGTTATTGCTGGTTTAACTGGTGGAAAAGAGTAACCATGCTGTGCACCAGCAAAAAAAAAAAGTAACCAGCATGGTCTTTCTGGTGAACATGATTAACAAAAGAAGTCTTGCGTGTTATGATAGATGCTTGATGGGGACACCCGTAAAAAGAATTGAAAAGAAATGTTTTCATGTATCCAAATGTTTCTATCAGATGAATTCCTTATAAAAAAATTAGCATAAAGGTATCTTTAAAAGGCATGTTTACAAAGCTTTATATGTCAAATGACTTTTGAAATGAAAAATTGATGTTCAGTGTGTGTTATTAGGAAAAAGAATCAATTAATAGTGTTTTTATTAGCTTTTTTCTTCTCGTCACGTGTTTAATCGGCATGCCTTTACTATTAAGAAGAAGCTTAGAAAAAATATATGTATGCATTGCACTTTGTGGGGATGGGAAGAGTGGATAAAAGGAGAAACTCACTCTGGGAAGGACATTATTGGTGGGAAAGTGAGCCTTTTGAATTGGTCCATCCGAAATAAGATCGATGACAAGTGCGTAGGTACGTGCGTGTATGTAGCTGTTATCCACTGTGTGCCTTTGTTTACACAGTGTGGGTTAAAGCAGAGTGTAACATCTCTAACGAACACACACACAAAAACATTTGAGCACTAGGCCCACTAAAGAACGTACTTGTGCCTACACCGCCCTGACTCCACTCTGCACGTGCACATAAAACAACCCAGTGTAGACAGAACACAGTGCAACACAGTGCAACTAACACGGACCAGCTCGCTGACATACCGCAGACACAGAAAACACTGTCAGACAAGATACAGAGAGAAAGAGAGGAAACAGCAGAGGCCCTTTAATAGCAACACAATTGTCCTGACTTAGGCATTTCTTGCAGAAAAAGCTCTTTCACAGGAAAGTGCGTGTTTATGTTTAGCTTGACATGAGCTGCAGTTTAGCCACAGTTCTGATTCAGGCCAGAAGTCAGTGTGAGGATGGATATTGTTGTTTACATCTAAATTGAATGAGAGGTATAAAATCGGCCACATTTCTGAGGCGTCCAAAGCATGTCACATTTGTTTTACTGCAAGTGTAAACAGCTCGTAAATGATCCGTAAAAACTTAGAAGCACTTGTGGACTTTTCTGCACTTCATCCAAGATGAGAACACGATTACATTTAGACCCAGGGTACAAAATGAACACTCATCAAGCGGTAAATGTGATTGGCAAGTACATAAACGAAGCTACTTGCCAGTTTATTAGGAGCTGCAACATTACTGCAATAATATGACCCTCAACAAAGTGATGCAATTCAAAGACATACAAACTACTACTGCTGTTATTTTTAATTTAAATGCAAATACAATTCCATGGCCATTAATAAATATTTAGGGCTGGTACACGTTCTAAATTCACCTGCCATTTGCCAGCATGGTGAAAAGTTCATTTTCAACCTGTGTATACACTCTAACATGCAATCTATTAAACAGTATTTTTGTAGCATAGAACTAAATCTAACACAAATTTAATGAGGGTTGCGTAAAACAACACAAAATGCCAATGAAATAAAAAAAAGATATTGGTTCTCTTAACCAAATTTGGTTCTCAGGTAAAGTAATCTTAAAATTCAAATTTTATAAGAGTCTACTAAACCTAAAATTAAGTTTTAAAGAGGGTTTAGATATTTTTTTTACTGGAAAACAAGACTCACTTTTAATTTAATCAGAACAAATAAATAGTAATGGCTGAAAGTAAGACTCAACAATCTTTCTTAACACAAAAGTTTGATTGTATCCTCTGCAGATCTAATAGTCAGGACCAGTTTAACATGTCAATTAGCCATTACTGACTATAGTCATTATTGTGTGGGGTAGAAATGAAATGCACCCTACACTTGGGACCAAGCGTATCTGTACCTTCTCCTGTGTCAGAGTATTCCAGTTCTTTTATTATGATCTACGAAAATAGTAACTCTGCCAAAAGCATAACCTCTGTAACTAAAGGGCATCTTTTACAAGCATGTTATTTTCAAGTGCAGTTCAGACTTTATGAAGATTGCTTCCCCAAGTGAGAACTTCTTCATGTGCTTAATCCACTCTTCTCCTCAGTCTATTTTTATAAAACCTGTATCAGAGTTTGAATCCTAGACAAAAAAGAACAATGTCAGATTTTGTTTCTTCTTTTTTTATTTATTCCAGCTTGTGAATTATGTTTATATGTGTTACTCTTTTTTACAGTGCTGTAATATGAGGGACACAGCAGGGGGTATTTAAAGACCAGAATTAGGATTTAAAGTAAAAATGTGGCTTTACTTGCCAAAGTTTTGTTATATGCAACTT
Organism: Sinocyclocheilus grahami; assembly: GCF_001515645.1. Lineage (NCBI taxonomy): Eukaryota > Metazoa > Chordata > Actinopteri > Cypriniformes > Cyprinidae > Sinocyclocheilus > Sinocyclocheilus grahami. Next base: position 18,453 of record NW_015508544.1, on the reverse strand, counting down.
AACTACTTGGGTTTCAGTGAATGGGTTGTTCAATTACTGTAAAGCATGTGTAACTGATATGGAAAGCATGTTTTTGTTCTTTTATTTCACTCTTTTTTTTATGAAACAGGAAAGCAGGGACAAGTAAATGGCATGGTTAGATTAGAAAACTGGGTAAAATGGTAAATATGTCAGGCATTCATGGGCCAAAACTAAATTATAAGACTATAGCAGGTATTTTAAACTACGCAGACTGCAATCTTGTTACAAACATATGCAACACTTGATTTTGAGCACAAACATTTGACACGAGGGTCAACAAGTATTTTTATGGTTACACACATCCTGTAGTCACTGCCAGACAATTTTGTAGAAAATAACTGTTTCACAAAAAGTGTTTTTTTGAGACATAATTGATGTGTAAATAAGCAACCTGTGTGTTTAAAATTGACAATATGACGTTAATCTACTGCCACTGATAATCTTAAATGTGAGATGAAGACATTAACTGCTGATATTTCAAAAAGTCATAATGATAGTTAAACACCCATAAACCAGTGCACACGAAAGAAATGTCTCAGGTGACAGATCTTTTAAAACCGATTTTTTTTGTTTCTACAATTATTATTCAATGTACAGTATCTTTGCAAAAGCCAGTTGAAAGTTTGCCCATGTTTTATAGAGTTGAAAAACAAAAACTATCTGATAACAGAATCTTTTACAAACATTTTTTCAGGATGCATACAGTGAAAATAATCAGAATAATGCTCAAACATCAATCTAACGAGTCTCTCAGTGCCAAAAGATTTTTACAGCAATCATGCTACACCGATTTACATATGAATACAACAGAGTCAAGTTCATTCCCCGTTAGCTCAGGAAAAACAATCGTTCTAATCTCACGCTAATCCTTTTTGAATGATCATCACATGTCCCAGAATGCTCTCTGAGCGTGTGCCAGAAATCACGGCAGCCACAGTCACCCGTGTCCCAATCACACTTTTCCATTGCCAGCTCAGGTTTTCCTCTAGAGCTCTGGCTCATGATCAATCCCTCATTTCAGCAAGGACAGTTAAATGAGATGATGCCGTTTTAGTCTGTTGTCCTTTGCTTAATAACCACTGTTGTAGTTCCAAACTGCTCAAAAGAAGACATTTTAAGTTTTAATTCACAAATAGGG
>NW_015508544.1:16251-17048 GCF_001515645.1 Sinocyclocheilus grahami | reverse complement strand
CGCTATAACTCAGGATCTGTGCAAAGGCACCAATCCTAAAAACCAACGTTTATACACAGAGAGAGTAGCATGAGAAATCAGGGCCCGTTCTGCTAACCAAGGAAACATTATTACAGGAGAACTACGGGAACCTTACTGTTTATCACATATTAGCCATATGAAACATAGTAAAGTGAAGCAACAGTTCTTCAGTTTTTTAAAGATTCTGCAAAACACATTTAGCAGGTAGACTTGCATTATATGATCACACCCTATGCCATGTGGTAAAGGGTAACGGCGTTACCAGTGGCTGAATGTTGCAGCCACGTCCTTCAAAGAGTATTCTTGTTTATGAGGGCAATGTGCAACCCTTTAATCCACCATGAAATGTTTACGTTATCTGATTACGTTATCTAATTAAAATGGGTTAGATTGTGTGTACGGAATAGGATTTGTTATATTACCTTCTTTTAAATCAGATTTTCTTTCTTTGTTTGTGGAAATGATAGGTCAACGCACAATTTTGTTCAACTCAATGTGCAAAATGTGATGTTCCTGAAATATCAAACAGGTGCTGCTAAAATGCATAAGTAATAGCGATACAGATTTTACGGACAGCTGTACATCAATTGTCAAATCCACAAATGCAACCGTATCTCTTAGCCCTGTTTTGATCTCTTTCATAGTTTTTGCAAAATTGAAATGAACGATTCTTAATCTCTGTAAGGAAATCTGTTGTTTGGGACACAGATTTCTATTTTGTAACTGACCTTATTTGAAGGTTTTCTTTCTATATGTTTCTGACTTGTGGATTGTGT
>NW_015508544.1:8931-10683 GCF_001515645.1 Sinocyclocheilus grahami | reverse complement strand
CTAATTTGAATAAAAGGTCAAATTTGACAGAAGATGCTCTTTGGAACATCCTCAAATCATGCTGGGATAACATGGATCATCAGGTTTAGCATAAATTTGTGAAGTCCATGCCAGCGCGAGCGCTGCTGTCATTAATGGACAAAGAGTACAAACTAAACACTCACACATTTTCAAATTCATGTCCATGCTCATTAAAAAAAAAATTACAAAAATGCAAAACAGAAGAATTTTCACTAGGAGTTTCAGACTTGGATCCAGCTGTATGTTGTTTACAAGTAATCAACCGGGTGCTAAACTGCATAGTAACCTAATCACATATGAGTAATTGTAACTACTATAATAGCTGGAAAAGTTGTAGTTTCCAATGGCTTAATGCCTGCATTAATGAGTTCACGCAGTTCCTATACAGTAGATCAACAGAACAGCACAACGGCTTTCTAATAGCAGCAGTCATAGCAGGAATGGTAATTATAACAGCAAGGCTAATGAACTCTCATGAATTAAAGATTAAAACTGATAGGCATCCCTATTAGTTGAATCGGCTTTCCTGCAAGAACATTTTCTTCCACATTTGCTCGTTAATTTGAAGCATCAAGCAGCATGTGAGTCATTGTACATATGTGACATAAGATAGTCAGAGTCTATCTTTTTATTTGATTATACATGTCTGTGTGTTTCATGTCAACCCATTCTACTGCCCACAGTCACATGGTTGCGAGCTGGGATTGAGGGCCTGTTGCCACGGCGATAAGCCAGGCAGTAATATCTCTAAGCGCTACAGGGATTATTGTGTGGACAGATGGTTGAGAGAGAGCGTCACTTCCTAAGAGACGAGCAGAGATCACGGCAAACTCCGCCGACACGCCGTCATAATCGTTAGCATCACCACCTGCAGCCGCATACATCGTCTGATCTCCCACAGTGAAAGTAAATGTCACTATAATCACCTTTGATTAATTTTTCATTAATATCACCCGTTATTAATTACCATAATTATACATTTGAAACACTCAGACACCACTTGGAAGTTCAGATGACCATTTCAAAAGCCAACATGAGCACTGATGTGCTATGTAAAGCATGCTCCTCTCATAGCGTGGCACAGCTATCAATAAATTGTGTATGTGGAGCAGTGAAATTATTATGAGTTCAGTAATGACATGTACATGCACTCTGCCTTCAGATACTAATGACCTCTATTTGACAAACCCGTGAGCAAGAGAAATGGCTTCAGTCGGCAGAACAGCTCTCTGCTGGGGTCGAGGTGGCAGGCTCTGCCTCACGGATCATATTTTCAAGACTAATAGATGGATAGATAATAGATGAAGAGGAAAGAGGTTTGCACTCTACTGAAAACTGAAGAGAAGAGAGAGACTAAAAAAAATAAGAAAAACGGCTTTGATCATAAAGTGTAAAGTGTGCATGTTTTCCATGTTTCTCCTATATGCAGAGAATATGTAAAGCCTGTCATAAAAATTGTTTGAAAAATCTTTTTTTTTAAATGAAACAGTTTGTTAAACCTTATTTTGAAAGATATTAAAAACATTTGCATTTGTGTTGTTTTTGAGTATTATATTTGATACATCATGGCTCATATCGTATGATAGTGAAAACATAGCTCATATTCCAGAAAAGAAAAGAAAAAATATTCAGAGGCCCAAACTGAGTGAAAATATGAAATTTGGTACAGTAGCTGATAATTATACGGACAACAGAAGACACGTAGAAAACCTTGAACTGGAGGGTTTTTTT
>NW_015508544.1:5179-5406 GCF_001515645.1 Sinocyclocheilus grahami | reverse complement strand
ATCCAAGTGGTTCACAAAAGGGTTCATTTCTCGAGGCTTCATTTGATCACAATACCACCTGATGGCCAAAGAGTGTAAAACAAGCAGATACATTACAGATGACACTGTTTTGCGCCAGTTAAGTCTTAGAAATAACGGTGAAGAAAAAAAAAACAATTTCCACATAGACTAATCTATTTATGTGAATATAATGTGTATTTTATAATGATTGTATAACATAATACAAC
>NW_015508544.1:0-2064 GCF_001515645.1 Sinocyclocheilus grahami | reverse complement strand
TGGCCTCCAAATTTCCCAGATCTCAATACGATTGAGCATCTATGGGATATGCTGGACCAACAAATCCGATCCATGGAGGCCCCACCTCACAACTTGCAGGACTTAAAGGATCTGCTGCTAAAGTCATGCTGCCAGAAACCACAGCACATGTTCAGTGATCTAGTGGAGTCCATGCCTCGATGCATCAGAGCTGTTTTGGCAGCACAAGGGGACCTACACGATATTAGGCAGGAGGTTGTAATGCTGTTACTGACAGGGCATTGGTTCTTAATTTCCATTCTGGTGCTGCACTGCTCTGGACATTTTGTATGTCTCTCTTATCAGACACACTGGCTGCATCCAAAAACTGAAAATGCTGACTTCAGATGATACATTTCAAGGTAAAAAAGGTACCAAGGCTTGCCCGAATCCACTTCCTGTCTTCTGAGATGCCTTCAACTGATCAATTTTTGAAAGCAGCATAGCTGTATTTTCAGTCTTTGATATTCCACAATCCTGTGCATTCAATTCTGTGACAGTTGAGCTAAAAAATAAAAATGGTGTCTGAAAGTTGAGGTTGGCTCTTCTAACGAGCTGATTGTCTGAATCAATCTGATCTAAATAACAGAAGCATACAACATGTGCAGGGCTGTGGGGTGTCAGGAACAGAGTTGAGAAGCGCTGATATAGGGTAAATTGTCACAATCGAAACCCGCTGTCTTAACCTGCCGCTTCCACAAAATATGTAAAAATATGTAAAAAACATAAATCAACCCACTAAAATTTTAGAACACCGTTACTACCTGCACTGCACGACAACTTTGAAATTAATTCCTATTTCAAGTGTTCATCTGCTTAATTTAAGAAATTATAAACAAAACAATGTAAGAAACTGGGGGGTGGGAAATCAAGAGGTATGTAATTAAGGAAAATGTGATTAATCAAGTGTATAAAATTATCACATTTTAAACAAATAAACTACCTTTTAGGAGTTCTAATAAATAAGACATTTTTGTTTATATTTTTTTCTTGTTGATTTAAAGAAATTGAAGACCCACTTTTGGTTTTGATCAATTTATCTTATTGTTTGTACATATATTTGAAAAGACCTGCATGTAAATACATTTGTAATAATTTTTTCTAATTACATCTATAATTACACTGTTGACTACTCTACCCTTTAAACCCACCTTTAAACCTAACCATAAAACAAAACCTGTCCCTAACCTTAACTGTATCCCAACACAACATGAGTACATTTATGTAAGTACATAAGTTCTTATTTTTCCAAGAGGACATTCAATTTAAAATTAAACTTTTATACAATGTTACATAAAGTATGATTCATTCGTCACATGCTTTCCTTTCTTTGTATTTTACAATACAATACAATGTTTATTTCATTAGCACAATTTAAAGCATGTGTGCATACACACGCTTTACAAAACAATGACAAATTATTATTTTTAAAGTTTTTAAAAAATCTATTACATGCAACAAATCATCAAAAATTATTAAATGTGAAGTGCTAGTATAAAATGTGTAGGCCTAGCCTACTTCTTTTACTAATTTGCAGGGCTTGTTTTGTTTGGCTTGGCTTGGCTAAACACGAGACATTTAACTAATATTTTTCCCTTTCATTACAAATATGCCAATAAATCGTCTACATCAGTGTTTCTCAACCAGGGGTCCGTGGACCCCTAGTGGTCCTTGACGTAAGGCCAGGGGGTCCGTATAAAGTATGAATTTTTGTATATTTTGACATGACATGTTCCCATGAAAGAAAAATCCAATATAGCTGATGATATTACCAAATACTGGACAGTTAAGTCAACTAACTTGAATACTACTTGACTGCATTTGGTCCTCACAAAAACACAAATGATACATAGATGAGTCAATTTTGTTCTGGGGGTCCTTGAGGATGGTTCTGAATTGGACTGGGGTCCGGTACACCAAAAGGCTGAGATTCACTGGTCTACATTATAAAATATGATCCGACATCAGTTAGCCTACAGTGGGCCTAATAACTAGTCACTGGGTGTAATGGATTCGCTGAGCTCGCCCTCTAACGGCGAATCATTA
>NW_015508543.1:15555-21647 GCF_001515645.1 Sinocyclocheilus grahami | reverse complement strand
AGTCTACTGAACCTTTCGTGTCCTCGTCGATACGTGGGAAGTGGTGCTGACACGATCGTCTTGATCAGGCTCCTGAAATCCCTCTTCAGTGTCTCCGTCTGCCACAGTTTGGTGTCATTAACCCCCGCGTGAAGCACGACTGCTCCGGTGCTCTCGTCGCCCTTCAGGATCGTGGGTATCTGCGCAGAAACATCGAGAACACGAGCACCAGGGAAACAGTGAGTGTGCACTTTACCTTCAGCTAACGTAGCACGGACGTGCCGGACGATGGAGTCTCCAATGATCACAGCGTCGCGTTCCGTCTCGCGGAGGGGAGCGAAGCGGCTCCGCGTGGAGATCTCGAAGACCGGAGGCGGTGGAGGGGGAGAGATAGCCGCCCGGGGCTTGGCTCGCGTCTTTCGCTGTGGGTGCACCCAGGGTCTGTGGTGTCCCGGTGCCGGAGTGAAGGACATCTGGGAAGATCGTGTCCTGGGTGCACCGGGCCTGTGCAGAGAAACACATGGAGTAGAGGTGGTGGGAGAGTTAGCAGCGAATGCAGCTCGAACGTGTCCTCACCTGGACTCAAAGGAAGACACACATTAAAGTAAGTAACAGTGAGTAAAACAATGGTAATGTGTGTGAATAGAGTATAAGCAATGTAAGCGAGATTAGTGGCAACCACACTGGTGATGCTAATGGGCTATATGCTAATAGCGGACTTGGGAAATCAAAATAGAACTAGTGATAAGGTGCTCTGATTATTTTTGTTGTAGAATACGATAGGGGATATATTCACAAGCTATAGAAACGAAAATGATGGTGTCTAAAATTTATTTTAAGATAAAAAATAGACGATAAAGAATTAAATTCACGGAGCTCAAACTCAAAACACACGGCAGCAATGAACAGTAAGTGATGTATAAAATAGGACCTCATATTTTAATACAAAAGTTGTATTACAATTATATATTTTGATTTAGTCCAGAAGCAGAAAGCAAACCATGAAGACTGCTTAAATCACTGTTTGTGGTAACAAATTGACCAACTAATTTAATTTTACATTTTTCATCAGTTTTATGAACTTAACTTGTCCATGAAATGGTAACATTAACATGTTGTTGTTTTTTACTAGAATAATTAACAGCACAATCATATAAGGGCTGGTACACAGTTCAGTTGTGATTTTATTTAATTTCTTATTTAATTGCAGATATCTAATGTTTAGCTCACAATACTTATTTTGACTGTTGCTGTTCTGAAAAAAGCAAAATCAAGACTGTAATATATTACTTTCTGCAACGCTTCCAAGAGCAACCACTGCCAGCATGTTAGCTGCAACACTCCAAATATTTTCAAATGCACTTCACTGATGAAAGAGCGGAAATCTATCGATCATCTAAACATGTGCCTCTACCTCGAGTGCCAGAAAAAGAGAGAGAGTCTCATCAAAGTCACTGAGTGATAATAATTCAGACTGGCAGTGGGCTGTGTTTCCAAAAAGAGGTGAAGCATGTGAGGACAGATGGATGTCTTTTTTTGCAGACACAACCAAGGCTGTTAATCAAAAGACAAGAGGTCCCTATGGAACACAAGGCATTAAAGAACTCCTCCCTGAGTTCAGCCAGTCAAAGATATAGCAGCTGATGGCTAAACTGAGAAATACAGATTGCCAAACTGTCAGAGTGCCAGAAAGTCTGGTTTGAGTACTGTGGATTTGACTCAAATATTAAATTGGCCAGAGTAGAGAGAAAACGATCATGTTTACTTTGTTTGAATGAGTCCTCATTCACTGTGGTCCACTACAGTTTCCTTTTTTTTTTTAATTCACAAAAACAAAAAGACATAAAAGAAATGAGTAAAGACAAGAATGTGAGTAAAGAATATGAGTAAAGACAGAGTAGCTGTGTAACTGCATTTCTCAGTAGTGAGGTGGCAGTGCCAGACTGTAGCTCTTTAGTAGTGAAGTTATTTTATTGACCTGACCTAACAAAGGCAACAAAAAAAGGAACATAGGCTACAGGAAAAAAATGCCTCTATATTTTAGCAAAACTCCAAAAATGCAGTTAACGATGGTGTAGCGAATCAGCTCATGGGGAAATATGAATAATTAACCATAACTAGTTATAATTAACTATTCATATTTTAGATCCACTGTAGATATTTAGCTGACCACTCAGGGTCAACCGTCTTGTCAATTCTAAGAACGTTAATTTCCTGGTTAAAGGAAATAACTTTCTTACTGTACAACTCTATAAGTTTGTAACGTAAATCTGCATGATTATTGACTCCGGTTATGAGTAAACAATGAACACATCCCAGCCAAAATGACCAATAGTGGCAGTACAACACTAACAACTGTTCCTGTTCCTGCAAATTAGTATTACAGGGGAAGCTTATATATCCATATTCTGCGGTTGTAAAGCAGCTCTAACAAGAAAATATTGTCATTTTTCAGCTCAAGTCTTTCAACTGTAAAGTTAATTTATTATGAAACAAGTTAAGCTCAGCAACTTAAACGGAAGACAGTATCGTTATTCAGCCTCAGTTCAATGTTGATTCAGTTCAATTCAATAAGTGTTGATGTAGCAAAATTATTTTAAAAAATCTATTAATCTATGAAGCAGCTCTACAGAAGACAATTGTGTTTTCATCCAGTCTAATTCATTTTAAATTTTGTTTTCATCCAATAGTGCCATGTGCAGTCAAATAATATTAATATTATGACAATAATATCAATGAATATAAGTGTCTTTTGAACTCCAACTAAGCAAGTCAAAAGTGATAGGAGATGGCAAGGACAGAAATGGAGAAAAAAAATCCTTGGGAGAGGCTTAGTCATGGGGCCATTACTTCTTTCACCTAAATATAGCCACAGGCATGATTTTCTAATGAGCCTGTGTTACAAAAAAAGTTGTAATATATATATAATTTTAGAAAATGAGTAAGTAGTTGTGTAAACAACTGGTATGTGCAGTATTTTCTGTCTGCTGTGTAGAATAAGAGCTAGCGATGTCTGCTTCACAAATGAATAACTTTGGTTCGTTACAATGACTATTAAATTGGTTGGCAAAACGGGACTGAATTCAGAACAGCATAGTAGAAACAGCTACAGTGTAAAATAGTGTTCAAGTATATTTTACAAGAAAATAAAATTCATGTTTTTTTTTACTTCAAAATTTGTTTAAGTTTAATTAATTTTGCAGAAAGAATTAGGTCTCATACAGTCAAGTCTCATACAGTATCTATATACAGTATGTGCTGAATTTATAGTATTTGCTCCAACAGGACTGGCAGACCACTGAATTGCTTCATCCCTGCCGCAAAGCTGCTGACAACACAGGCATGATTATTCAGATGTGTTCCACTCACACTTTGAGACAACCATCCTGTAAATACAAAATGAGATCCATATAATCTCCCTAAGAGGCCATTTTCTCCACTGCACAGGGCTCGTCATTGTTTTATGCTCCCTACCACTGTGGTAAGCGAAATTTTAATTGACTGTCACAAAGGGCTAAGGGCAGGGGGAGCAAATAATTACTTGAAATTTCTATTTCACACGTCCTCATATAACCTCAGAGAGTTTAAATTCCTTTTGCTTAGAGTGCATTCAGTATGTCATTAAGAGCTTCAGAGGCTATATAATATAGCATTGTTTAAAACATTGTTTTTGTTTTTGAATGCATTATTAAAGTGCACTTTTTGTTAGGATTCAGAAAGTTATAATTTTATTATAAATTAAATTTTACTTTTTTAATAATTAAATAATTGACCTTTTTTTTTAGGATAATGAACCCTCTTCACAAACTGTGATAATGCATTTCCACAGTTATTAAAGAGGTCATATGATGTTGCTAAAAAGAACATTTTGTGTATTTGGTGTAATGAAATGTGTTTATGCGATTTAAAGTTAAAAAAACATTATTTTCCACATACTGTACATTATGGTTTCTCCTCTATGCCCTGCCTTTCTGAAACGCGTCGAATTTTACAAAGTTCATCGGTCTGAAAAGTGAGGTGTGCTCTGATTGGCCAGCTATCCAGTGCGTTGTGATTGGCTAAATACCTCAAGTGTGTGACGGAAATGTCACGCCCCTTATCATACTGTGATGCCCTGTCCGGCCGGAGCGACGATTAAAAAACATGAAAACCCATTACAAACGAGGCATTTGTTGCATCCAGTGGGGACATAATTACGGATTATAATGACTTATACTGTCTTTTTACGCGTTGCGTTGCATCGCATCGCATCGCACCGCGTTAACATAAAACCATGTCTACATTTGTGATTGGAGAAATGACAAACAAGCGCTACTCTACACTGCTCAAAACTCGCGTTTGAATCATCAGTGGCAAATCCTTTACATGAAAACGTACTTACAGTCTGTGAGTCAGAACAGCCGGCATTGTAGTCTACTCTTCCAGGATCAGGAAACAGTCCTTCATAAAATGTGCTGCACACAAATTAATATTTGGATTGAACTGTTCTGGAACAGTGTTGTAAATACAACTTAACCACTGATTTCTAGTCGTGTCCTCTTTTGGAAGGCCAAACGAAGTAGTTTCGCTTTCACAATGAAATACACGGCGGGCTAGAGTGAGCGGAGGCCGGCAGTTAAGAGTGAGCGGTGGAGGGCGGGCTTGAGAGCGGCGCGGCCGGTGGGCTTGCGGCAACCACATGTGACGACCCCAGGCTGGACTCCGCTTCGTCCACAGTGAAAGCCGATCCGGCGATCCACAGCACAAAGTTGAAGTATTCCCTCAGTGACCAGCACGGATCAACTCTAGGCATGACAAAGTGGATATCATTTTCGCTTTCACAACGAAAAACAAAGCGCCTTCACGACATGGCGGCAGCAACAATACTAAAGCGAGAATAAAAGTTACGCCTTCTTTCTTTGCGTGAACATTTGGGCGGCGTTATGCAACTCTTCCCACATCATGACGTAGACATGTGGGGTGTGTTAGAACGAACCGTTTTAGGTAGGTGTGATTGACTCTTAACTTTTATAAAGAATATCTCTTTGGATTTGAGACTTTAGTCTTTGCAACTTTACAGATCTTCTTTATGCACCAAGAGCTTGTAACACTTCAAAGAGAAAGGAAAAATTGAAGTCGCATCATATGACCCCTTTAAACGTTGTAATATATATATATATATATATATAATGTACATTTTATAACACTATATGTGTTTTCTTACCTCGCCATAAAATTACATTAAACTGGTTTACATTGCTGCTTGAGTGTTTCTAATACATGAGGGAGTGATGGCGAATTTTAATCTTTCTCTCTTTTGGAAATTAATTAAAACACTTCTGTGATGTTTTCTTTTGCTATTGGGGCAAAAGAAAGGAAAATAATATATCTTTTGTAGATTCTGTTTACCTAGAATTTAACACATCTATGATGACTTCCATGTCTGAGAACCTCAGAAATGTGAAAATAATTCATTTTGCAAATGAGTAAAATCATCTGAATGTCAACGCATAATTCACACACTGATAATGCCCCAATGATATTGAATGAATAGAAGGGAAATAGAATGACCTGCAGAATAGACGGAACTTCTAATGGCCACATGAAATTGTATACACCTTGGCTTGTGAAAAATACGTAATTTTTGTGGTGTCCAGAATGTTTAAAAATCAGGAATTCCGAAAAGAGTGGAAATTGTAACAAAAGAGGGATTGAAATATTTATAGATGACCTTCCTCTCTCAAATGCATGGTGGCATCTATGTTAGAGAGTGACATATTCCTGAGAGGGGCCATGACATTCCCTGTCTTCTTAGAGAACAGCTCTATGCAAACTGACTGCCCTCATCACCTTGAACAGACTAATCCCTGCATCCGCGCTAGAGGAGACAGATTGGCTCTGCACATTCACAGTTTCCCCATCACCGTGTCCAGGCTGCATGTCAAGGTCTTCCACCACTAAAATAGGAGAAACATCAGCTATTTTAGCATTACGTCTCAAAGTGACCGGTTTATTGGATGGGTTAATCAACTTAACCGGCACCCATCTGTCACCTGGCAAAGTAGCTATAACGGCCAACAAGAACACTCTTCTTATGGGTTTGTGCCCTAGACGGCTCAAATCAACAAGGTGCT
>NW_015508543.1:11871-15115 GCF_001515645.1 Sinocyclocheilus grahami | reverse complement strand
ATTCATGTGCGGTACAGTTATACGCAAAGGTCAGTGTCTGAAGCAACTGGGACAACTTTTCCTTAGACCTCGGCGGGAGTGCTCCGATCGTGCTGCCCAAGGTTCTATTAAACATTTCAACAAGGCCGTTTCCCATTGGATGGTAAGCAGTTGTTCGGGACTTTTTCACACCGGCGACCTGCAGCAACTCTCGGATCAGTTGGCTCTCAAAGTTAGCCCCCTGACCCGAGTGGATCCTGTCAGGAAAACCGTACACAAAAAAATAGCGATCCCACAACTGTCATGCTATCCGTTTTGCCGACTGGTCACGACTCGGGAAAGCATGAGCCACCCGAGAAAAATGTTCAGTTACAACCAGCACGTCCACATTACGACCTTTTGAACTTTCAGCTGTCCAAAAATCGATGCATACTAGCTCCATTGGACTTGAAGTTTTCACACTCTCTAGTGGGGCTCTGCCTTCGGGTTCAGGCGTTTTACTGACAACCCAGCGCTTGCAACACTTAACATATCTGCGAACGTCACATACCAACCCAACCCAAAATAACCTTTGTCTTGCCAGGTGCATTGTTCTACCTTGGCCCTGGTGCCCTGCTTCATCGTGAACGCCGGTCATGACCTGCGTGATTAAAGAAGAGGGAACCGTTTCTTTCCCATCAGATTATTTTTGGTTACACGATACAGTAAACCATAGAGTATCTTTAACTTGTCCCACTGCTTCAAGATCCTGAGCACCTTATACGTCTCACCAGCACGCTCACGACGAGAGGCTCTCTTGCCCCTATTTACATAAAACAGGACCCTGGACAGACAAGGATCATTTTGCTGTCTGTCTCGAAGTTGGTCTAACGAGAAGACTGGTAATGGGCATTGCCCAGGAGTCAACAGATGCTGGGTGTCTTGGACACCCCAGGAGATCGCTCTCGATTCAACCCCTGCTTCCCAGTCATTATGACCCTCTAACACCGCAGACACCTCGGCACTAGAAAGCGGACAATGCATTACACAAGGAGGGCATTCAACGCTCTGAACACCAGCACTAAGCCTGAATGCATCCTGCACTGTCTCTTTCTCAAACTGTTCCGCTTCCTCAAGCAACGCATTGTAAGGCTCATTCAGCAGCCTCTGACTGACCCGGTTATGGACAAAGGGTTGACGACTTAAAGCATCGACCACTACGTTCTTACTGCCAGGTATATACTTGATGCTGAAACGATAGGGTGCCAACTTGGAGACCCATCTCTGCTCACACGCGTCGAGTTTAGGCTTTGTAAGGATGTAAGTTAAGTGATTGTTGTCTGTCCAAACAACAAATTCGTGGCCTTTCAGCCAGTGACTGAATTTCTCGCAAACGGACCACTTCAAAGCCAAGAACTCCAAGCGGTGAGCAGGATACTTAGCCGGAGCATGTGTAAGGGCTTTGCTAGCAAAAGCAATTGGCCGGGCTCTAGTCTCACCCTCTGCGACCTGTGATAACACGGTGCACAACCCGTCCAGGGACGCGTCAGTGGACAAAATAAATGGGTGGCTAAAATCAGGATGTGTCAGTACCACAGAACTCATCAGAGCAGCTTTTAACTGCTGGAAGGCCCTACTGTGCTCTTCCTTCCAGTCATCAGGACTCAACTTCCTGAACAAAGCACCCTTCTCCGGAGGCTTCTTGCCTCTCGGTGCCACAGTCAAGGCAAACAGGGGTTTCGCAATGGTAGAGCAATTTTGGATGAACCTCTGGTAATACAACACCATCCCAAGGAACGATTTAATTTTCTTTTGGGATGGTGTTACTCCATCCTCCATCATCAAATCAGACTCTGTCACTGCTCCAATAGTGCTGACCTTATCTGGTTCGGTCGCTACCCCTGAACTGTCAATGACGTGCCCTAAAAACCGCACACTCCTCCGGAGGAAATGACACTTTTTGGGGGTTAATTTTAACCCATGCTCTCGGAGCCTACTGAACACCATCTCAAGCCTCTTAATTGCCTCACCTTCATCTGGGGCGTACACAAGTAGGTCATCAAGATAACGTCAAGAAATTTTGATCGCCGAAGATGTTCGTCATTAGGCGCATAAAGCTAGCGGGGCTATTGCAGAGCCCTTGCGGTAAGCGATTAAACTCAAAGAGCCCCATCGGTGTTGTGAAGGCCGTAAGGTTTTTGTCGTCCTCCGCCATAGCGATGTTATAAAAGCCAGAAGTAAGATCCATCGCGCTGAAGACCGCTTTTCCACCCAAGGCTGCCAAACAGTCTGCTTGGTGAGGTAAGGGGTGAGCATCCTTGATGGTCCGGGCATTAAGCCAGCGGTAATCAACACAAACACGAAGATCACTGCTTTTCTTCCATACCAGGACCAACGGGGATGCCCACTCACTGCAAAACTTGCGGATAATCTCTTGCTCTTTCATCTCAGAGAGTACTTTTCTCAGTTTCTGATATTGAGCAGGGGGAACACGCCGATACGGAAGTCTGAACGGGCGATTATCTGACAGGTGAATCCTGTGGACAAACTCTTTGGCTTTACCACAATCTAGCTTATGTTTAGAAAACACATCTTGATGTCTTTGAATCAACTGCAGAAGCTTGTCTTTCCAGTACGGAGTGACCTCGCATGTCTCGATGTCGAGATCGCTGAGACCAAGCTTCTGCAGTCCCTCACAAACACCAGAGGGGGGGGACTAATCCCTGCATCCGCACTAGAGGGGACAGATTGGCTCTGCACATTCACAGTTTCCCCATCACCGTGTCCAGGCTGCATGTCAAGGTCTTCCACCGCTAAAATAGGAGAAACATCAGCTATTTTAGCATTACGTCTCAAAGTGACCGGTTTATTGGATGGGTTAATCAACTTAACCGGCACCCATCTGTCACCTGGCAAAGTAGCTATAACGGCCAACAAGAACACTATTCTTATGGGTTTGTGCCCTAGACGGCTCAAATCAACAAGGTGCTACCTACAGAAACAGTGGAACTGGTCGGAAGTCTGCCCCACACAAGGTGCTCTTGGTGAGGTAAAAGCGTGAGCCTGAGTGAGCTTAGCAGTACCGACAATGGTTGGGATACTACCACCTTCCCATCCATCATGTCCAGACAGCAGACTCAAAAACCACTGAATCTCTGGTTCTTCTGTAGAATTTGGCTGGTTCATGACACGCCAATAGCTTTGCGACTGCTTAAGTTGACTCATGACGTACTTGATGACGTTAGTACCAACAATTAACTGGTCTTTTTGCCCTGGTACGACCAAG
>NW_015508543.1:10150-11243 GCF_001515645.1 Sinocyclocheilus grahami | reverse complement strand
ACTCATTGACTTCATTTGCTTTAGTGTGAACACCCATGATACACACTGGTGAGGTTGCACCCACACTTTCGCTTCCTATGGCTACATGAGTTCTAACTGCTTTCTCTGTAACAACAGCCTGATTTACTACAACCTTAGGCACAGGTGGGACTGGTTTCCAGGACTTACAGTCCCTCTCATACTCATCGATGGCCTCTTGGACTTCCTCGGCTGACCATTTGCTTATGGGCTTACACCTAAAAACACTGGAAAGGTCAGAATTAGGGCAGTTTCTGATAAATATCATTGCAATCTCTGAGCTCATGTTTTCCATCTTGCCACCGTATCTTTTCAGGTGAGCGTCTGCTAGCTCGGCTGCCTCATTCAACCTAACCCAAAAAAATCAACAGGGCACTCATTTTTCTTCGGCTGCGTCGCATAAAAGTCGGCCAACGGCTGGCACGAGCCAGGTCTCTCGCTAAAATAGCGCCGCAGTACCTCATAGAAAATTTCAGGACAGAGTACAACAACCGGGCTACTTTTCAGCTTAACCTTGACAATGCTCTTTGCCCGGCCACAGAGATGGTTCAATATCTCTTCCACACTGTCAGCTTTGCTGCAACTTTTTTAGACAAATACACCTCCATCTGTTCAATTCACTCCAAGATGGAACATTTGTCGCTACCGTTCCCCCTTAACATCTGTGGTTCTCTAATGTCAGCCTTGACTATCAGATTTAACTTGGACAGATCGAGGCTTGTAGACAGGGGTATGGCCCCAGAAGGCTGCTGCTCAAACGATGGAGAAGAATCAGGTAATACAGAATTCTGATTGGTTAACAACCGTGAAACAATTGAATCACCAATCTGGTTTCCAAGCTCACCAATGAGATCACGTAGTTGCTGCGTAACATTGTCACAACCAACATTAGTAGGAGTGGAAGACTTTGGTTTATTCGACTCATTATGCGACATGATCGGAATGGTTACAGAATCATACACCAAAACGCGTGGTTTGCCGACTACAGGCTCAGGTACCCCAAAAAACCCACAGCCCCTGCCAATGTGTAGCATCACTAAGTCTTCGTACCACCCCCCTTCGGCCATATCACGAA
>NW_015508543.1:8784-9048 GCF_001515645.1 Sinocyclocheilus grahami | reverse complement strand
CACTGATATCATTCCCTCCCAGACAAAATCCCAAAGAAAAGTTACGTGACTTTAACGTTATATTTTTTTAACTTGCGAACAATAGTAGAGGAAAGAAATTTAGTGTTCATTAACACATTCTTATTATGAAACACATATAATTTATAACGGTATAAACAGCATATAAAAAGGAAAAAAAGCACATTAAATTAAGTCAATAAATTCACACCAGTTACACAAACATCTGCACTTTGTTGTTTCTAACTAAAGAATTCGCCAGAAAGA
>NW_015508543.1:5487-6587 GCF_001515645.1 Sinocyclocheilus grahami | reverse complement strand
CTAATAACCAAGACTGACGAGAATGTGACCGTAAGATATGCTAACAGCCGAAGCAATATCTTTGAGCGACATAAGCACCTGAATGAACGAGTACAATAATATTAAAGAATAAATTGAATAATCAGATGTTTAAATCACCCTATAAATGATCAATATTAATTGGCATTCTAACTCAAATGCGAGGTCATAATAAAATGGAGTCAGATTTGATAGTAAAATGGAGTCAGATTACAATTTAACCTAATTTTAATAACTTTGCGCATCGAAAAGACTGAACACACAGGAAACCTTTAGCCACCACTGGATAACTTCCTTGGGTCGAGTGCGTAGACCTTACACCTTTAATTTTGTTTTCCTCCAGCTGCGCTCCATTTTCCAGACTGCTCTCTTTAGGGCGCGAGTGTGCTGATTATACCATGGTGTCTGACTGTTTTCCTTAATCTTCCTTAAGCGTAAAGAAGCAACCTTTAAAAAAGTGATAAAGTGCTAGAAAAGAGAGAGTCCATAGTTTTTGTTACATCAAGTTGTTCTGAGCTATTGGATATGCTGAGATGCTGAATTGAGATCAATCAGAAAGATTATTTACAAAGCAATCTTTTGTGGTAGAAGTGATTGTTCTATCATATTTGTAACAAGGAGTTTAATTTGCAGCTTTAGCTATATGGAGTATACACGAGACTAGATAATAATCTGAGATATCAACTCTCTGCTGCAGAATTTCAACACCATTAACATCAATTCCATGTAAGACATGTAAGACACTGACTATATATAAAGTGTGACATTATTGCTCCTGTTCATGCCCCTTGCACTTCAAGAAATCTGCTTGATGTTGTTGGACCTTAAATCGGGAAATTCCTAATGTTACCATTACACTTTTTTGATGGTCCCTTTTAGATATTCTGTAAAATGTGCATGTTATCTAAGTCTCATTAGAGTATTAGTAGACTGTTAGTGGTAGGGTTAGGTTTAGTAGAATAAGGTGTTATGGATATAGGAACAATTTGTTGGTGCAACATTACTTATAGTCAACAGAATGTCTAAAGGGGACCATTAAAATAAAGTGTTACCAATATTAGTAAAGCAAGATGCACTTTGCT
>NW_015508543.1:3461-4526 GCF_001515645.1 Sinocyclocheilus grahami | reverse complement strand
ATGTTTATAAAAATTACTTAAATGTCCTAATTGAACTATGGCCTATTCTGGTTTAGGCTAAGCCCTGTCTATGAAACAGGGGCATAATGTTTTACTATCAAATTATATGCAATACCTAATTATTATTAATATTTAATTTAAGCTGGGTGTAAACTGTGCGAGAGTCAAACAAGTGGGGTCGAATTTCAGTTTTGTCGTGCATGATTTGTCGTGAAATGAGAGGCATTTAACCTCTTCTCACCAGCAATCAGATGGTCAGATGAATTTCTGTATTTTTATTTTTATTTTTTTGGTCACCCCTCATGAGGTTATTGCACAGTTGAAGCAGAGCTATAAACCTGCACAGAAACAGAAACAAAAGAATGGCAAGACAGCACGTGGTATGGACAGAAGCAACGGAGGATACACGGTTGCGGGTTCAGGGTGTTCCACATGTTTATTTGACACTTATAGTGTGAGCAGTTAAGTCGCAGCTTTACGATAGGACCGAATAGTGTGAGCAAGTGTGGGTATTTGGACAGGCCCATACTTTCATGATCTTGCGGTCATCAGTAACAAATCACCTCAGCTCGTCATGAACGTAGACAAGAGTAGATGGCTACAGTGAGGCGAGGAGGGAAGTAAATGCAGACAAGACGGACAGTTTTGACTTCTCGTAGTGGATCAGACACCTACAACATCAAAGGTGGATATCATGTGATTCACGCTTATGTAAATGTTTGTTTATAAATTGAATGTAACTTAATAAACTGTAACTTAAATTGCTATAAAATATGATGTACAACATATCCAAAGGACCAGTTATTTAATTTCTCCCAACAATGTATTTAATACAGACACATATTTTATATAGTGTATTTATATTAATTTAGAAATATGACCAAAAATAGTCATAGTGTTTGGGACTATTCACGCATTACTGAAACATATAATCACATGATATCAGATATAAAAATCAAACATTTTTGAAGAGAATGCAACATCATGGTTGTTTAAACCAATGATCATTAAGTTTTGTCATCAGCAATTTGTTTCCCATCATGCTTTTGGTCAGCACAGTCAGGG
>NW_015508543.1:2533-3451 GCF_001515645.1 Sinocyclocheilus grahami | reverse complement strand
AAAATAAAGTGTTACCAATATTAGTAAAGCAAGATGCACTTTGCTAAGTATGTAGGAAATGTATGGTTTAATGAAACACTTTAATAACTTAAATTACACAAATTAAACAACTTCAACAACATTAATGCATCTAATTGCAGTCAGTGCAATCCATCAAAAGGAATAGAAAAATCCATTTGGACCATTGTTTGAATTTGTACCAGAGAAGTCATGTGAATATGTCAGCTTATTCAACAAACAAGACTTTTGTATAGCATGCACTTGTTTTCTCTTTAATGAGGAAGCACCCATTAGACTGCTGAGAAGTGCACATGCAGAACCAAAATGGGTGTTTCTTAATCACTAGGCATTTTCAAACTACAATAAAGGCCCACACCTAAACCTAGCTATCCAGTGGATTAGGACAAATCAAGTGAAAATGGTCATCGTAGTTTGAAAAGGTCCCGCTGACTGGGAAACACCCACAAGCTTTCTGCAGAGATATAAGGCCTGTCCAAATTACAACACATGCAATCTTTGCACTTGACACTTGTCTACTTACATGACATTTTTCCTTTACAACATATTTCAATGATATTTTTCCTGTAGAACTTTTCATTACCGATGGGACACACTTAAAGTGTTGTAAAAAAGTGTTTACAGAGCTTTATTTTGATATTCAATACTTTGCATTTTAAAGTAAAATGCTAAATGTCTAAAATGTATAAATGTCTGTTCAGTAGTCCCTAACAGACAACACAATTTAATAATTGTGGTGTTTCTAATTAAGTGATAAAGAGCAATTGCAAGCGTTCAACAAAATACATCTCTGCAGTCTGGACCAATAAAATGTGCAACACTCCCCCGGTTTCACAGACAAGTCTTAAGCCTAGCCCTAGACTGAAATGTAAATCTGAGCTGTTTCAACTGAAAGAAACT
>NW_015508543.1:0-1256 GCF_001515645.1 Sinocyclocheilus grahami | reverse complement strand
AAAAAAAAATTAACATCCATCCAAAGATTTATTAGTAATACATACTGGAAAATGAAATGTATTATTAAAAACCTATAGTAGTTGAATTAATTTTTATTCTGCAATTTTTCTGCTGTACTTCAAATTACAACTCTGCATAGTCTGTTCAAATTCAATTCACTAAAACACTATTACTAATATGCTCACATATGAGTGACAGTCTACAGAAATGTAGTCAATCCATCAGTTCAAGCATGAGGTCACTCATGGACATGCTGTGTGGTGATCCACAGTGGTACAGACTGCTTGTAAATTAACAACAAGCCCACATAGAGACGTAACTCGCTGACACAGAGAAAATGACAGCGGCATCGCAATAAAATACACTGAGGTACATTTTGCCCTTGGCTGCTCAGCGACACAGAAGCTGACTCTGAATCGCTGAGAGTGAATTCATAATTCCCTGTATTTCAAGGATGAGAGGCACTTGTTCTTCCATCATGACAATCTCTGGTATTTTAATTACGTTGTGCCAATCCTGAACCTTTCCTGGAGACAATTTTCAACTCACTTGGTTAATTAAAAAAAAACACACACACACATTTAATTGGGCTAGGTATACATTAGGTTGTTTTCTTTCCCCTTTACCTTGAGGTCACCTATCATCTTTAAATTCTGCCAGCAGTGGCATTGGTAAGGCTCTGTATTTCAAGTGAAGGAGAAAGGTGATATAGGTTCATGGATGCATAGAGCTTGTGATTTCAATCCCAGTCCCATTAATAATAATACACAACTCTCCAAAGACACCTGTGCACATTACCCAAGAGACAGTGCAATGTGATTTAAATTGAAGGAGACAGGAGACACATTCATTGAGTTGTTGTTTTTGTTGTTTATCTTGGTTGTCCTTGACTTCATTTGTCCATCAGTATTCACAATAAATTTTTTCCCCATGTGATATCAAGTGATGATCTGTGAAGTCAACAAATGCAATGGTTACAAGGCCATTTCCTGGAACCTGCAGTATAGTCACAAACATACAGACTTACACACATGTATCGAGAAGATCCTTGCTGTCAAGTAGCAATGTAAAAAGAAAACTTTTGTACAGCAAAAACCAACAGTTTAGGACATGTCAGCAAAAAGCTGTGTTTGTGATCAGTGTTAATTACTTGACTTATTTGACCTGCCTCCAGCGTCGGCGCCACGGGGGCCCGGCCCGGCCCGGCCACCCCGGTCACTGTGCCCCCTCACCTCTGGTGCCGTCTCCGTAGTGG
>NW_015508542.1:9504-21640 GCF_001515645.1 Sinocyclocheilus grahami | reverse complement strand
AGCGCTATATAAATAAAGGTGACTTGACTTGACTTGACACAAGAAATCATGATTTATAGCTATTTAAGAATTGTTTTAAAGAAAATGTTGTTATGGCCTGTGACATGAACCATGACACCAAATATTCCTGCCAGTGCACCCGCCTATTTATTGGGACAGATGCTGGAAAAATTTTTTTTCAGCTGGAATATGTCCATGTTTTTCTGTACATGTGGCCATTTTATATAAACACATGTTCTTGGCCAAAGATCCTATATGTGTATGTCATTCATATCCTCATTGGTTAAGAGGGTGAAACTCCCCTCGACATATGCCTATATAATATCTTTGTATCTATGAATACATTTAAGTATTGAGAATACATTTGAATGTGTGTTTTCTTGCTTCCTGGCCGTATCTACACTTTAAGGGACTGAAAAGATTTCACGGTGGCAAAGAGAATTTACAGAGGGACCAATTGTTATTTTTATTAACATACACATAACATATCAGTTCTTGTGTTAACTTGACATTTCAGCCATTCATCATCAAACTAAAATGCAGTCAACCAAACAAAAGTTACACAGCTCAATTTAAGAGGTCCACTGTAAAATCAGCGTGCAGTGCTCCAAAAAACATTTTTGTGCATGTGAAGGATGATGTTTTACGCAGATATTGGAACATGAGTGAAGTACAAAGCCTTGTTTACATAATGAATAATAGTTTAGCATCCAAATGTTACAAATATGGCAAAAATTGAAACATTTGGATTATTGTCAAATGCGAGAGGCTCGTGAGCCAAATGCCGTTTCAGTTTTGCTTTAAATAAATTCATTTTAGCTTGAAGTTTGTATGCTGTTCCTAACACATCCATAACACATTACAATGTCCAAAAGCCTGTCACGCTGACATGTGACACTTCACAGCTTGGACTTGGTGCGGCATGCCTTCAAGAGAATGCTCCTACAGCATATTCCTCACGTACCCTGACACAGACTGAGACACAATATGCTCAAAGTGAGAAGGAGCTTCTCGCAGCGGTGTTTGCATGTGCTAAGTTTCACGACTATATATACGGAAAGAAAATTCTCAATGAAACCGATCATCAGCCATTGGTGACAATTCTTAACAAGCCACTGCACATGGTACCAGCACGATTACAATGAATGATGTTGAGACAACAGAAGTATGATTTTGTGGTAAGTTACAAAAAAGGAAAACAAATGTACCTGGCCGATACTCTTTCACGTGCCCCCATGAAGAACACAGAAGTGCAAGCCAGTGAAAAGACTGATTTTGAGGTAATGTCTGTAGAACACATTTCATCATCAAGGCTTGTCGAGTTAAAAGAGCACACAGCCACAGATCCAACACTGCAGCAGCTTTGCAGAATAATACACCAGGGCTGGCCAGATCAGCCGGCAAAGCTGCCTCTTGAACTCCGATAGTATTACCCATACCGAGATGAACTGACAACAAAGGATGGGATTGTGATGAAAGGCCCAAAAGCTGTGATTCCCAAGTCACTGCAGAAAGAATACATTCCCATTCTTCACAGAGGACATCCTGGAGTAGAATCAACAAAACGCAGAGCACAAGGTGTAGTGTTCTGGCCTTCATTAAATAAGGACGAGAAGGAATGCACTTTAAGCTCTGTCTGCAATAGTAAAAAACAGCACCAACAGGAAGAACCATTAAAACAGCATGATACTCCAGAGCTTCCCTGGTCAATCGTTGCAACTGATCTATTTGAATGGAATGGCCAACACTATCTTGTTCTGGTCGACTCGTACTCAGGATGGTTCGAGGTAGATCTTCTTCGCAATCTAACATCAATCGCCGTGATTACAAAATTAAAGAGACACTTTTCGGTTCATGGCAGTCTCCAAAAAGTGATCACAGACAACGGAACGCAGTTTTCCAGTCAACAATTCAAGAACTTTGCAAGTACCTGGGACTTCATACATGTAACAAGCAGCCCAGAATATCTGCAATCTAATGGATTAGCGGAACGAGCAGTGTGAAGCGCAAAAGAGTTGAAGGAAAAATCAAAGCGAGATGGAACAGACGTGTTTCTTGATTTACTCAGTTTGAGAAACGTGCCTCGTGATGGCATTCTCGAATCACCAGCAGAAAGACTCATGTCAAGACAAACTAGGACAACCCTTCCAATTGACAAAAAGTTGCTGGTCCCTTCTACCAAACGTTACGTCAAGATCACAAAATGACTTGCACACAAGCGATATCAACAGAAAGTGTATTACGACAAAACCAGCAAGCTTCTTCATCCCCTGTTGAAAGGTGAAGTAATCAGGTTACAAACACCTCAAGGTTACAATAAAGTGGGAACCATCAAAGACATCTGCAAGGAGCCAAGTTCGTATGTGGTGGAATCAGAGCCAAACTTCCCTTTCTGATTACTCAAGTGCAAAGGCGACGCCACCTGACATTGAAGAAATGTCAGAGACCACAGTGCCTACCAAAGAACCAGAAAAAAAGCTTTATGTGACTCGGTCAGGCAGAATGTCAAGACCAAACCCAAAGTATATTTAGTAAAGCCGTTATGAGATGGTTAAGCATTTGTGTGTAACTGGTAACTCCTTATACGTGAATGCTCTCCGTTTCAGTTGTTCATAAAATGTTACAGTTAAAGTATTAACAGCATACTTTGTTATACATGCTTTGATTTTGAGTTGATGTGGATCGTTGTTATTGTAAAGAGACTACTAAAGAAAGGGGATGTAGAACATTGATTTAATGTTCTTAGTTATATGTTAATCGCATTTGTACCTGACACATATAGTAGAAGCCCCAGATGTGTACAGAAGTAGGTCGTCTTCAGTTACATGTGATAACTATAAAGTTTCTCAGTAAAGTGTTAACATCACTCAAAAAAGTCAGTCGTGTGTCCATCATTCATCACTATACTATACTGTGCTCCGAGAATGTTTTCATTGTAATATGGTAGGGGCGCTGTTACACATCGTCTGTAAGAAGAAACCAAAAAACAACAGATGCTTCCACACGTATTGTAACATGATCATCAGACATAAAACAGCATCAAAACTGTGAAACGTTATGGAATAAAATGTTGACCCATGAAGAAGTAATAATGATTGTCAAGCTTTGGGGTGTTGATCAACTCCATCTACGTTTTGATTATCATTCTGAATCTAATTCATAGTCTTTTTTCAGCTTTTTGTTTAAAATGTTGTTTATTTATTTTGTCATGTTTTCTTTATTTATTAAACTTACCCACATGCAAGTGTTTATAAAAAAGAATGCATGAAGCTAGAATACATTGTTATTGTTTACAAGCAGATAGCCTGTTCTTTCTTTTTGATGTTTTGTATGTTCAGATTTTCATATAACAAACTATATACAAATTAATAAATAGGGACATAGTAGTATACTTAAAGTATGATGTAAAGTTCGCTTAAAGTAAACTTATGAGCATACTTGCATATAATTTTCTATGTACTAACTTTCACAGAATTTTTCACGTTGTATAGTTTCAGTACAAACTAAAAACATAGAGGTAACCTAGTTGTGTACTCAAAGTTTACTACTGTTATACTTAAAGTATACATAAAGGTGTACTTTTATATACTAGAAATTGGGCCATATAAGTCCCAAGGAATATTGAAATAGTACACTTACAAGTATGCTACTAGTACACTGACATTTGTATACTTACTACATAAAGTATACTTAAAAATATACTTGAACTTTACTTAAGTATACTTAATAAAATAAACTTGAAGTATACTCCTTTTTGGTATGGGTATACATCATTACAACACTAGATATTTATCTAACATTAACACATTGAAACTGCATAAATGAGCGAATAACATTTCCAAGTGACGCGTTTAGGCCTCATCTGCCCATATCACGTGCGTCACGATTAGCAATTAGCTCATAGCTCAATTACACAATGTAACAATTAAAATAACACTCGTAAACTTTTCAAAAGTAACTTTCAACCTCAAAACCTTACCAAGTTATTTGATACATTCACATAATATTCTTACCGTTTTTAACAGAAAATTAACTTTTATACGTCTTTAACATTCAACATGTATATAATACTAAAGCATTTAATATTTGAACACCATTTACCCAATATTCACAAAACATCAGTAATTGAGAATTCAGTTCACTTACCAAGATAATTAAATTTTCAATTACAAAGACTCGAGAAAGGCAACAACTCCAACTTTAAGAAGTATATTTTTCCATCTTTGTAGCATTCATGCTAACACCCACTCATAATCACTGATTGATGACGTTCAATCTGCACTTCTATCTCAAAACCTCTATTATCTATCTAATACAGCTGTTAGTTATACTTGTTTAATCTTCTTTTTCAGGAGCACCTAATTACTGTCTGCATCAGGAGCCGATTCACCAGCCATTTCTTTCTGTCCAAAGAACATTCTCTCCCCATCTCTCTTGGCACCGCCCATTTAGGCAGGGCTAACTTTCTATTCATCTAATAGAGGCCAATTTTTCACGTTCAATTAAATAACTATTCTAAATTATTTATATTTTTAAACTTCATGCATTTTCTTATTTCCCAAAAAAAAAAAAAAACACTGTCAACTTCACAGATAATAAATAAAAACATATGCATATTCATGAATTCCATCAATACTCACTTTATTATTTTATTTCAGCTGCAGGGGTTATTGTAACATGGGTTACACCCTCCTCTCCTGAACACATGCACGTCCCACTGCATCTGTATATTTTTGGGGTTGGGTCACAACCACAGGCACATCTTCAACAGAAGCAACATTCAAAGAACAATTCCTCCAAAGAAGTGTTAAATGCTACACTCAGACCTTGCAGCAGAGATTGAATTACCACAATAAGTGAATTCCCTAATTGGGGATACTCAAGTCTTTTTGCAGGTCATCGCTCTCTTTGCGAACGCCTCAGAATAATTCCCTCCTCAAACACAGTGTCGCTGAATTGTTCACTCTGATCAGCATGCATAGTTTCAGTCAGAGCTGGATTCTCTTTACTTCTGTTCTCAACCTCACAATCAACTTTCGTTTCAGCCTCCTAGGCAGGAAACTCTTCTAAGTACTCGGAACAGAGATGAAATCCTGGATTGGTATCATCTGACTCCAGCTCAGAGGAAGGCGCTTCTACGTCTACAGACTCAGGTAAGCTTTTCTCCACAGGTCTGCAATCAGGTGATGTTTCCTTTACAGGTTGCTCCGGATTCTCCTCGGTGAACCCACAGGTAGGTATGCTCTCTCTAACAGGTTCAACAACATGTGAGTCAATTGGGACATTCTGAGTTTCTGGGCAGGGTAAATGCTCAGGACTCACCAAAACTCGAGTTTCAAAGTCCAACGTGTCCCCAAGTACAGGACAAAGGAACTGATCATCTTCAGACCCAGAATACTCACACCCAGACTCTGGCTCTCATGCTTCATCATCACATGAACGAGCTTTAGTTCTGGGTCTATGAACGATCCTCTGCTTAGGTTGGCGCTCATGCCTGTTTGCCTGCAAAAACCCACAGGTAAACAAGAAGTCAAGATGTAACATCTTGAGAGGACAATTTGCCCAACACATAGCACATAAGCTCATAAGGAGTATATCTGGTTGTATTGTTACGCGTACAATACAATTGTAGGCGTGGACCAAGGGTTTAACAAACTCCTTCCATCTGGATTTTTGCTTATTTTCCAATGTTCCCAGCATCTGGAGAAGCATTCGGTTAAAACGCTCCACCTCTGGGGTGGTATGGTGTGGATTTTGTGGATACCTGCGACATGACATAACTCTAATTGTGTGGGATTCAAAATCAGGCCCTTGGTCACTATGCAGTTTCTCAGGAAACCCATAATGCACCAAGAAGTTTTCCCACAGACATTTAGCGACTGTCTGGGCTGTTTGATTTCGAATCGGCACTGCCACGGTGTATTTTGTGAAATGGTCTGCGATAACCAATATATTTTTACTGTTGCTGTGGTCTGGTTCTAATGACAAAAGGTTAATGCAGACCAGCTCCAAAGGCCTACTGGTTTAAATACTGACCAGAGCTGTTCTGTCTGAAGGTGTTTTTCTGGGCACACAGTGTTCACAGTTTTTGATATTTCTTTCAACTGCCTGGGACATTTCGGGGCAAAAGAATCTGGACCTCACCAAGTCCAGCGTTCGTTCAATACCCAAGTGTCCCATGTCATCGTGAAGACTATGCAAGACCATTTCCCTTAGCCCAACTGGCAACACTAGCTGGTAGTGAGAGGCACCATGCTCCTGTATTTTTCTGTAAAGCACCCCATTCCTCAGCTCAAGTCGACTCCACGCTTCTCAGTCACAAGTCCCTCAGGGTACTGGGCCTAGTACCTTGTTGCATCAAGCTTTGCAGAAGTCAAAACATACATCAGGGTGTTACTGTCTATTACGACAGTGAAGTCTGCACCATACAAATAATCACTGAATTTGGCTGTGAAAGCCTACTTTAATGGCAAAAATTCCAGCTTGTGTGCTGGGTATTTTGCCTCGCACTTTTTCAGTCATCTATTTGCAAATGCTATTACCCGCATCTGCCCATCCTGCTCCTGGTATAATACCGCACCAAGCCCCATGTTACTGGCATCAGTGTGGAGTATATACGGGAGCAACAGTCACTGGTCCACTGGTCACCGAATTGCTCTTTGGTATCAAAGTACTCAACACCCTCCCATGTCCCACTGCAGCCCCTACGAAGTTGAGGGTACCCTTCAGTGAGTCCTGTAAGAGGCGACAGATTCAACCCATATTCTTTGAGACATTGAGGACCTGAACCAAAAGCGACTCATGCTCCTGTCATCAGGTCATCAATAAATACTGATACCTGCTTCCTGTGGAGATCACCCATGCACAGCTCCATAAGTCTCTGGAACATACTTGGGGCATTGATGATTCCCTGGGGCATTCTACTGCATTCCCAGAATCCAAGAGGTAATACAAAGTAGGGGTTGATTAATGACGTCATTAATGAACAAATAAGTCTGGAGCTGTGACAAACACCTTGTGCACAGCTATGGCATATGACACAGCGCAGCCCACATGGCTGTTGCTCCTATAACAGCTTTTTTATCAGTTCTTTTATCTTTTGGTCTTTATATTTCTCACAGATTTCTGCTCATTCTAAATTTACAAAGACTCGAGAAAGGCAACAACTCCAACTTTAAGAAGTATATTTTTCCATCTTTGTAGCATTCATGCTAACACCCACTCATAATCACTGATTGATGACGTTCAATCTGCACTTCTATCTCAAAACCTCTATTATCTATCTAATACAGCTGTTAGTTATACTTGTTTAATCTTCTTTTTCAGGAGCACCTAATTACTGTCTGCATCAGGAGCCGATTCACCAGCCATTTCTTTCTGTCCAAAGAACATTCTCTCCCCATCTCTCTTGGCACCGCCCATTTAGGCAGGGCTAACTTTCTATTCATCTAATAGAGGCCAATTTTTCACGTTCAATTAAATAACTATTCTAAATTATTTATATTTTTAAACTTCATGCATTTTCTTATTTCCCCCAAAAAAAAGAAACTGTCAACTTCACAGATAATAAATAAAAACATATGCATATTCATGAATTCCATCAATACTCACTTTATTATTTTATTTCAGCTGCAGGGGTTATTGTAACATGGGTTACACCCTCCTCTCCTGAACACATGCACGTCCCACTGCATCTGTATATTTTTGGGGTTGGGTCACAACCACAGGCACATCTTCAACAGAAGCAACATTCAAAGAACAATTCCTCCAAAGAAGTGTTAAATGCTACACTCAGACCTTGCAGCAGAGATTGAATTACCACAATAAGTGAATTCCCTAATTGGGGATACTCAAGTCTTTTTGCAGGTCATCGCTCTCTTTGCGAACGCCTCAGAATAATTCCCTCCTCAAACACAGTGTCGCTGAATTGTTCACTCTGATCAGCATGCATAGTTTCAGTCAGAGCTGGATTCTCTTTACTTCTGTTCTCAACCTCACAATCAACTTTCGTTTCAGCCTCCTAGGCAGGAAACTCTTCTAAGTACTCGGAACAGAGATGAAATCCTGGATTGGTATCATCTGACTCCAGCTCAGAGGAAGGCGCTTCTATGTCTACAGACTCAGGTAAGCTTTTCTCCACAGGTCTGCAATCAGGTGATGTTTCCTTTACAGGTTGCTCCGGATTCTCCTCGGTGAACCCACAGGTAGGTATGCTCTCTCTAACAGGTTCAACAACATGTGAGTCAATTGGGACATTCTGAGTTTCTGGGCAGGGTAAATGCTCAGGACTCACCAAAACTCGAGTTTCAAAGTCCAACGTGTCCCCAAGTACAGGACAAAGGAACTGATCATCTTCAGACCCAGAATACTCACACCCAGACTCTGGCTCTCATGCTTCATCATCACATGAACGAGCTTTAGTTCTGGGTCTATGAACGATCCTCTGCTTAGGTTGGCGCTCATGCCTGTTTGCCTGCAAAAACCCACAGGTAAACAAGAAGTCAAGATGTAACATCTTGAGAGGACAATTTGCCCAACACATAGCACATAAGCTCATAAGGAGTATATCTGGTTGTATTGTTACGCGTACAATACAATTGTAGGCGTGGACCAAGGGTTTAACAAACTCCTTCCATCTGGATTTTTGCTTATTTTCCAATGTTCCCAGCATCTGGAGAAGCATTCGGTTAAAACGCTCCACCTCTGGGGTGGTATGGTGTGGATTTTGTGGATACCTGCGACATGACATAACTCTAATTGTGTGGGATTCAAAATCAGGCCCTTGGTCACTATGCAGTTTCTCAGGAAACCCATAATGCACCAAGAAGTTTTCCCACAGACATTTAGCGACTGTCTGGGCTGTTTGATTTCGAATCGGCACTGCCACGGTGTATTTTGTGAAATGGTCTGCGATAACCAATATATTTTTACTGTTGCTGTGGTCTGGTTCTAATGACAAAAGGTTAATGCAGACCAGCTCCAAAGGCCTACTGGTTTAAATACTGACCAGAGCTGTTCTGTCTGAAGGTGTTTTTCTGGGCACACAGTGTTCACAGTTTTTGATATTTCTTTCAACTGCCTGGGACATTTCGGGGCAAAAGAATCTGGACCTCACCAAGTCCAGCGTTCGTTCAATACCCAAGTGTCCCATGTCATCGTGAAGACTATGCAAGACCATTTCCCTTAGCCCAACTGGCAACACTAGCTGGTAGTGAGAGGCACCATGCTCCTGTATTTTTCTGTAAAGCACCCCATTCCTCAGCTCAAGTCGACTCCACGCTTCTCAGTCACAAGTCCCTCAGGGTACTGGGCCTAGTACCTTGTTGCATCAAGCTTTGCAGAAGTCAAAACATACATCAGGGTGTTACTGTCTATTACGACAGTGAAGTCTGCACCATACAAATAATCACTGAATTTGGCTGTGAAAGCCTACTTTAATGGCAAAAATTCCAGCTTGTGTGCTGGGTATTTTGCCTCGCACTTTTTCAGTCATCTATTTGCAAATGCTATTACCCGCATCTGCCCATCCTGCTCCTGGTATAATACCGCACCAAGCCCCATGTTACTGGCATCAGTGTGGAGTATATACGGGAGCAACAGTCACTGGTCCACTGGTCACCGAATTGCTCTTTGGTATCAAAGTACTCAACACCCTCCCATGTCCCACTGCAGCCCCTACGAAGTTGAGGGTACCCTTCAGTGAGTCCTGTAAGAGGCGACAGATTCAACCCATATTCTTTGAGACATTGAGGACCTGAACCAAAAGCGACTCATGCTCCTGTCATCAGGTCATCAATAAATACTGATACCTGCTTCCTGTGGAGATCACCCATGCACAGCTCCATAAGTCTCTGGAACATACTTGGGGCATTGATGATTCCCTGGGGCATTCTACTGCATTCCCAGAATCCAAGAGGTAATACAAAGTAGGGGTTGATTAATGACGTCATTAATGAACAAATAAGTCTGGAGCTGTGACAAACACCTTGTGCACAGCTATGGCATATGACACAGCGCAGCCCACATGGCTGTTGCTCCTATAACAGCTTTTTTATCAGTTCTTTTATCTTTTGGTCTTTATATTTCTCACAGATTTCTGCTCATTCTAAATCAGATACAGATAAAGTAGCACAGTAAAGATTACATTAATATGAATACATTTTGTTCCAAACTGTTTGGAAACGGAGCATAAATGTGGAAGTTCTTCAAAGATTTCTTATCCTGTTGCACCCTCTATAGGACCAGCGACTAGTCGATGTCAAGCTTAAAGCGTCATGGCAGAGCACTGAAGTTGACTAGTCGGTGCAACCCCTAATAAAAAGGCAGTCTTGCACTTATCAGACTCTTCCATTTTGATCTAGTAGAACCTGGATTTTAAATCAAGCTCCGAGAACCAACTTGAGCATGCAAGTACAGAAAAGACTTCCTCCAGATTGGACAATGTATGCGTCTTTGATCGTCTGGGAATTTATCCCTCTGGGGTCCGAGGTGATTTTGGGGCCCTTGAGATGTTTTGACATGCCCTGACATTTGTGCTTATTTCAGCTACTTATAACATACTATTGGTCAACGTGTATTTTTTAGATCACAAACTGTGCTACAATAATATATGAGCAAGACTGATCTTTTTTTTCTCAAACATGTTTGCATTTTTTAGAAAAAAATTATGCGGGGTTAGTAAGTATTGGGGAAAAAATGTAGCTGAAATAAGGCCATAAAACCCATACTGAATAGTTCTGAATAAGACTTTTGAGAAATCAGTCTTGTAGGCTAGAATATTTACTTCAAAAGGATGTGAAAATCTTTCTGCTTACTCATTCACAGAGAACAATATATTGATTTAAATTTTGCAAGACATGTTTTGTGATAGACAAGCTTTATGCGAGGGAGTGACAATGGCTATGAATATTTAGTGATTCACACCTGAGGGACAAAGGGCCGTCCTCTAATGGCCCATCAGTGTGACTGTTACTTTGAGGCAGGTAAGAGAGAATGTAAGGAAATTGAAAATTTATTTTTATTATTTGCATTTTATTTACAGCACAGCATAATCAAAACAACAATAATTTGTCTTTGACCTTCATTATGTATAACACTGATCTAACCACAGAGATGTGAACAGACTTGAAAATGGATTGTTCAACAAGTGAAACAAGTAAACTATACCTGATATTTAAGTGTTTGCTGCTTCTTTCCATGGATTCAAGAAAAAAAAGACATCATCAGTAGTCAAGGAGCTTGTTTTACCATAGAATATCAGTGTAGTTGAACATCTGATGTTGGTACAGCGCTCTCAGAGGAAAACAGTTTGAAGAGACTCGATTGAAAGTCAGCAGGATTCATCTGTGGTGCAGGTATCTGATCACTAAAAAAACAAACATTTGTGAGCATGTTAATATCAGGAGCATCTGTATATATTGTTACGACCGCTAGGGGTCAGCCGTAACAGGAAATGGAAGAGAGTCTCAATACCAGAGAGATGTTGAATTACAAGAATTTGTTTAAAAGTAAGGATTTAACATCAGGGGCAGACAAGGTAGCTGAAGGTAAAGTGCACACTCGCTGTTTCCCTGGTGCTCGTGTTTTCAATGTTTCTGCGCAGATACCCGTGATCCTGAAGGGCGACGAGAGCCCCGGAGCCGTCGTGCTTCACGCCGGGGTTAACGACACCAAGCTGCGACAGACGGAGACACTGAAGAGGGACTTCAGGAGCCTGATTGAGACGGTGTGCAGCACATAGCCCGCGACGACGATCATCGTGTCAGGACCACTTCCCACGTATCGACGAGGACACGAAAGGTTCAGTAGACTTTTTGCTTTAAATGAATGGTTATTGTCATGGTGTGAAGAACAGAAACTGCTCTTTGTTAATAATTGGAATCTTTTCTGGGAGCGTCCTAGGCCTGATGGCCTGCACCCCAGCAGAGTCGGAGCGGAACTCCTGTCGGACAACATCTCCAGGACGCTACACTCCATATGACTAGTAAATCAAATCTCAAATAACTGCCATGATGACTTTTGTTCTACCCGCTTAAATGATAGAAGTACTTGCGCTGTCCAATCTATAAAGACTGTCTGTTCCCCGAATAGTGAGGTCAAAATATAAATTTAATGCAGGATCTAGAAAAAATCTGAT
>NW_015508542.1:0-9112 GCF_001515645.1 Sinocyclocheilus grahami | reverse complement strand
TAGCAGAAGAACCGCTTCTCAATATTATTAACGCATCGTTGTCTTTAGGTCACTTCCCGAAACCATTCAAGCTGGCTTTTATTAAGCCTCTTATTAAGAAACCACAACTAGATCCTAGTGAACTGGCAAATTACAGACCCATCTCAAATCTTCCTTTTATGTCTAAAATTTTAGAAAAAGTTGTGTCTGCTCAATTGTGCTCCTTCCTGCAAAAAAAAATAACAATTAATGAAGCTTCGTGCTGTCTTTAAAAGCAGGCTCGGAGGAAAAAAATTGATCTTAAGTTAACTCTTGTACAGAGTATAAAACACACACAAAATTGAACGAAAGCCTACACAACACTTATTACACCTAAAATATGTTTATCCCCACCTATTCAGAGGTTATCACTCCTCTCTCTCTAGGTTTCTTCCCTCTCTCCCCCATCGAACCCTCTGTCCAATCAGAATTCCCCCTATATTCACAGGGGCTGGAATAAGTAAAAAAAATAACAAATTACGAAAGAAGGAATAAACATGCTGGGTCACAACACGTTTTGAGCAAGTGCATCACAAACAAACTTTATAGTTCACCGTAACTCTTAAAGGGACAGTACCTGAGTGCATCAACTGAGCACACAGACTGTTAGAATACTATCGGACTCATAAAATCTTATAAATATCACATTACATGGGAAAAGGTATGAATGTGCTTAATAATAACATGCACTGGGTTACATTGGCATTAGAAGAACAAAAACAATGTTTTAGCCTCACAGTGATGATATTTCTCGTTATTGTACACCTTATATGACTGAAAATTGATAGTGATTTAGAAAATTATTTAGCTTCACACTACAGAGATTATATTTGTTGGCAGACTATTATTTATATGACTGTGGTGAAACTTGATAAGCTGCTATATGATTTGTCTTCTCAATTTCATCAACTTAATGTGTTTGAAAAGAACATTCTGTGTGTTAAAGGGTTTTTAAGAATGAATGAACTTGCGCAAAATATCTAATTCAAAGACTTCAAATTAATTGGTTTCTACAGTTTAGGAGAATGGAGGCCTTTTATATTTCTGCCTTTCTTTCTGATGTTTTTATTGGCTATCACAGCAAATTCTATTCTCATATATTTAATCAAATCTGAAAAGTCTCTGCATTCTCCTATGTATGTACTAATAGGTGTTATGGCTGTGTTAGACTTGATAATGCCCATGATTTTTGTACCTAACATGCTTCTTAGTCTCTTATTCAATTTGAGTGGGATATCCCTAACAGGTTTTTTGATACAAATGTTTGGTCTTCATTTTATTGGAACATTCCAATCTACTTTGCTTTTCTGGGTGGCACTGGATCATTACTTTGCGATATGCAGACCCCTTTATTATCATAAATGCATGGAAATCCCTACATTTCTAAAGTTTGTTGTTGTGCAAGTAATCAGAAATGGGATTGTCCCCATGGTCTCTCTGGCTGGAAGACTGTCATTTTGTGTAACAAACCTTATTGATCACTCTTTTTGTGAGCACATGGCATTGGTTCAGTTAGCATGTGGTGACATATCAATTAATAACATTGTAGGACTTTTGGCTGCTTTTCTTATAACAGCAAATGTTTTTATTGTCATTACCATTTCTTATGTTGTGATTTTTTTCTTCTGTGTTTAGATCTGGTAAGGCTCATTTAAAGGACATCAATACCTGCATTACTCACAATTATTATGACACTTACTTTGATTTCTGCTTTGATTGCATTTTTGTCATACAGAATAAGGAATAACATTTCTTCTAGTAACTGTATATGTATAAGCATCGTATACTTACTTTTTCCAAGTTGTCTACACCCACTAATCTATGGATGGAGAACAAAAGAAATACGACTTACATTTCTGAACTTTATAAACAATGCAAAGGTCTTTCCTATTAAAAAATGAATGTTTTTTACAAATGAATGGAAATTACAACATGATAACACTTCAAACACATAAGCTTAATACAAGGAGCTATTGTCTGTCTTGATTAAAGCTCTATGATACTTTGTAGATAAATGCATAATAAATATAAATAATGTCTAAACACAGTTAACTCATCTAATAGAAATGGTAACCTATACACAAATGCAAATAAGTGTAATCATCATTGACATCAGCTAGTACAGTATATCATCAACAAACAGAATCAAAACAGAAGGCATGCTTTGTATCTGTGATCCATATAAGTGTATGGTTACATTTTGTGGTACAGTAAGCATTTTCATTTGAATTAAATAGCATGTAGAAAAATATCCTGTTGCCTGAATTGTGTCTTGAATCTGTCCGCTTTGTAAACAACGCAAAATCAAACTGCATTTGAAACGTGTTATGAGAAAATGGTGGTTATTTTGTCAACACTGAAGCTCTCAGCATTGTAAGACTTTCTGACTGTTGTAACAATTCAGTAGTCCCAGTGGAATTAATAAGTTTTGATAGTTAGAATAAATGTGTCAACGCTAATATTATGTAAACCGCTGGGAGACCACAGAAAATGTTATTTCTCTGTATTACATTAATATAAAGGCAGGTAATATAAATATATTTCACAATCACAATTAATGTTAATCACAATGCCATAAACAACTTTGAGTATACTGTTTCCTGTTGTGCCCTTATTTTATATATTTTGCCATATGTAAAGCACATGCCCACCTAACAAGCAATGTTGCTCTTAACCATGTTCACAGAAACAAGAAACATTTCATATAAAAAATAGTGTTCATTAATGATGTGATTTGCCCTTTACATATATCACTTGTAATAATTTGTAGTCACAAAAAGTCAAAATAACTAATTGGGCCCTTTGGTTATTGGGCCCAACATTTTCTGAGTCCACTCCGTTCTTATTTCTGCACTGCTCGAGTACTATTTGGCATGTTAGAAGGTCTGACCCTTGTTATAATAGATAAAGAAATAACAGTTTTGAGCACTTGGGAGGCTTTGTTTACTTTATGAGGCTCGTCTACATGAGGCTAATCTACATTTTTCTGTCTATGCCAAACACACCTCTGTTGTTTGTTTCCAAAAAGCTTTATTTTGGCCTTATATGAAAATAAAACCCAGTCCCAAGTTACAGTAAAGCCTGGTAAACTGAAGCTGCAAGAGTTTGTTGTGTGATGACACAAAAGGCTTTTTTATTCCAACCTTCAGTCAAAAAATAAATAAATAAATACAAAATTAAGTTAACAATAGTAATAATACTACTACTATATAATTATATTTATAATAATAACTCTTTTTACTGAACTTGATTCAATCATGGACATGGATTTCACATGACGGAAACTCCTGTATAAGTAAGTGACTTGTCTAAACTTAGACATATTGAAATAATTTGAATAGTGTGTAAATTAATTGACTCAAACAAGTTATAGAAATTGTCTTAGAGCCATATTTCTCCCTGTAGCCAGTAGCAACTGGTGTTTTTTTAAATAGATTTTGTCCAAAGGTCATCAACATAAGCACACACTTAACCCTTCATCCAAAATAATAAATAAATAAATACATAGATAGATAGCAAATTTATTTACATACCAGCATAATAGAGCATTAGACATTAACAAATCTCCTCATTGTCTCATCTTGGTAAAATGCATAAACCAAAATCAAACAAACACTTTATTGTATCATTTACTCTCCTTATTCAGCCCAGTGCAAAGCATTTGGGAAGTGAATTATTATATTATAATTTAAAACAATGTTTTCTCAACTTAAATGTATTAAATGTAAGTAAGCTGATTGATATATTAATTTGTTGGATTCTTTTTTTTTAAGTAAACTGAATAAGCTGCAAAATTCATTTTTAATTCCATCTTTGGTCAAGCTCATTGGAAATATGTAGCTCTGCCTTCTGCAAAACTGCAACAAAGTACCTATGCATATACATATTGTACATACTAAATTTGCTTCTGTGAATATGAATTATTTTAACTACAGAGTTTTTCTTAAATTATTTGCCAACCGCAACTTTAAAATCTAGCCCATTGGCAAGGCAAAGTTGCTGCGAAAATGCACTTTGATACATTTGTCTGATTACTTGTCAAAGTCTATGGTTATAGCACCACTTAGCAGTAAAGGGCAGCAAATGCACCTTCCCAATGTTACCACGGCGGCAACAGTGGTGATAAATGTATTATTCTGTTTGTGTACTATCTGTACATACTGTACATTTCACTTCAGAGGTAAAATAACTTTTATTTCCCTATTCACAAAAATTATAATTACAGGGGTAGATTACTGATTTATAAAGACTTATTTTTGTGCAGTTCCTTGCACAAAAATAGGAACTTTTTTGTGGACTGTTTTTTTTTGTGGACTGGACTGTTTTTGTCTTTTTTCTGGACTGTTTTTGTTGTGTTTTCATCCCTCATGTGCTCCGTGACCTAGTTTTCCCTTTTGTTTGATTGTGTCATTTGGTTCAGGTGTGTCTTGTTAATTGTCCTCGTCATCCCATGTATTTAAGCCCTAGTCTGTGCAGTCTGTTTGTCCAGTCTACAACATCCCTATGTGTGTCTCCTGCCTGTTCTGGCCTGGATTTACCCTTGTGTGGATTTATTAAAGACTGTTTGCTTTAATCTTCATCATCTTTGTGCGTTTATCTCACCGTAGTGTGACAGAAGACCGGACCAAGAAATAAAACGAAAAAAAGTAAGCTGCGCCTTTTCCCCTGCATTTTGTTTGTCGGGTTTTTTTTACTATTTCTTCTTTTTCTCTCTCCCACCATGGATACCGCCGCCAAATTCATCACCCTAGCCCGTAAAGACCTTCCCTTATTGGAGTATGATGTGGAGTTCAGCCAGCTCTCCGTTCTGACAGCATTGGACGATGCAACCCAACACAACGTGATGCTGAACTCTCTGTTTTGGATTGGGACAAATTCCCATCCCCCCGTCGACCTCCCAGACACCAATGGACTTTGCTGGAGGGAGGCAATGATCCGGTGTCTGGATAGTGTCTACCCCCGTTCCAGAACACAGCCAGACCCAGAGCCCAGCCCAACATCACCCAGCTGCGTGGAGCCCAAGCCCACCGCTGACGGAGAGCCAGAGCCTGCCGCAACAGACAAGCCATCACATAATGGAGCGACAGAGCTGAGGATCGCCCCGGAGCCAGAGTCCATTACGTCAGAGCAGGTGCAAGCAGGGCCGCATTATCCTAATGGACATCATGGGCTGCAGCCCAGGGCCCCGAACACTAGGGGGCCCCCCCGAGTCAATTCTCTTTTGCATTTTATATAGGGTTGCCAACCGTTCCGTATAATATGGAATCATCCCGTATTTAAGGCATCAGTTTGTCCCATATTTGCAGGCATACGCCGTATGACCACCTAGAGTAGACCATACAAATAAATTATTATTTTCCCAAAGCATTGTTTGAATTGCGAACGTAGCTGCTCGAGGAAGGCTTTAAGACCAAGCAGAATCCTCTGCCGCCAAGTTGCTCCCGCTTCACAGCGAGCGGGACTCATGTTTTAATTTCTGCAAATCAGTTTGGATGAATGCAGAGATGTGATTATTGATCGTAAGAACAACATCCAGCTAGAAAACATAATATCTACCTTGTACTATTTTCCATTGTTGGACTGAGGCTATGGAATAACCTTCCTTTATCTGTGAAAGCTCCAAATACTGTCTCTGTGAGTTTAAAACTAAATTGAAATCTTATTTTCTTATTGGCATTTTAAACTTTGTATATTAAATTATCTTTTGAGTTTACTGATGTTATTCTTTTTACTGGCTTTTATTTTATTTGTACAGCCCTATGGTCAACTGCTGTTGTGTTTATCGGTGCTTAATAAATACAAATACCTGAGGGAAGATGTCTTTGTAAGTTAATGTTGTTAAATAGAGAAACAAAATTATACATTTTTTAAATGTCTACAACTTCTAGCACATTATAAGAAGAGCAGGAAGAAGCCCTTTTGTATAAAGTATCTGAATCCATGAAATAACCCGTTCTCCAAATCCAAAGGCTGACAAAGTATTAAAAAGATATCCGTAATCAACTCTGTCAAATGCCTTTTCCTGGTCAAGAGACAGAAGGCCTACATCACGTTTATATATCTCAGTAAGATGTAATAGGTCACGCACCAGAAACAGGATATCAAAGATGGAACATCTTGGAATCCAATATGATTGATCTTCATCAATTATAGAAGCCATAACCTTCTTCAAATGATGTTAATGTTTTTGAAAGTATCTTGTTATCTTTTCCTAATAAGGAGATAGGGCGCCAGTTTTTCAAGAATCCTAAATCTCCTTTCTTCGGCAATAACATCATTACAGCTCTTCTTCAACTGAGAGAAAGAATTTTTGATTTTTCACATTCACGAAAAACAGCATGTAAATCTGCTCCAATCAATAACCAAAAAGTTTTATAAAACTCAGAGGTCAGTCCATCTAACCCCGGAGATCGTCCAGAAGATTGATGTTTAGCAGCTGTTCTCAATTCTTCAAATGAAAGCGCTTTTTCCAGTTGTATCTTCTCATCTACACTAAATTTTGGAATTCCACTGAGAAAAAAAATCTATTGCCTCAGAATCACAAGGTTGAGCACTATAAAGTTCTTCATAAAAAGACAAGACTTGTGAAACAATTTCTCTCTTTTCTGTTGTCTCTCTTCCATCAGATAGTTTAAGATGAGTAATCAACTTTTTTCTCGAACTTTTCTTTCCAACGCAAAAAAAGAAAGATGTTGAAGAATCCATGTTAAGTTGCGTAAATATTGTTTGTACTTTTGTTCATGATAATTTGTTTAAAGAAAGTTATATTGTTCAAGCAAATCTCCACTTGTTCCATTTCTCTCACTTATGGATCTATTCAATCTCATCATTTATTTCCCAGCTTTTCAATTTCTTTTGCATTGTTTTTTACATACTGTTGACAAAACGACTGAATCTGAATTTTCCCAATGTCCCACCATTGACTTAGGGACTTAAACTCTGTCTTTCTCTCTCTCTAACTCTCCAAAATAAAGAAAATAAATGTAAAAATGTACAATCTTGCAGTAAGTTGTTATTAAAGTGCCAAATAAGATTTGTAACTAGTACCTAATGTTGTAACCATAACAGAAACATAATAATGATCAAAAATTGGTGTAGGATTAATTCTACTATCAAAATATTTTCCTCTTCTACCCTTCTGAACATATATTCTGTCTAATCTAGCCCCTGATTGTCACGGGTTGCTACTGTGAGGAGCACGGAACGAGGAGACCAGGAGTACAAAACAAAGGAGCTTAATCATTTTTTTCAGGGAATCACACGTAGCACAAGGAGTTGACAAACACAATTCCAGACAAAGAAACTCAGAACGGGCTAGAATAAGGCAGATAACGAGGGGCAGACAGGTGATGGGGATAACTAATAACAAGGAGCAGGTGATACTAATAATGGGAAAAGGAACTGGAAGGACCAAATAAGGACAACAGGAACTAAACGGGAGCATACAAGTGACACTGATAATATATTGGAATTCATTTTCAGCCAAGTATATTGCCTACTTTTAGGAAAAGATTCTCTCCACACATCTACAAAAACGAATGGAAAAGTATTACTTTCTTAAGAGCTTCTGCTGAATTAAGATGAGGTTCATCATGATTCCTATCGACTGTATGATCAAGAGTGCAATTAAAATCTCCAGCTACAATAATAAAATGTTCACAAGAAATATTATTCATAGCTTCCTGTAACTTTTAAAAAAAAAATTAAACTCGTTCATATCCAATGTTGGGAGCATATACATTAATAAGGGAAAAGGACACACTTTGTAAAATGATATCTACTCGCTGCATTCTTCCAGGAATTATTTCTACCATATTGGAAACGTTCCCCTGGACACTTTCTGATATGAGAACAGCTACTCCAGCACTTACACTAGAACCATGGCTAAGAAACCTCTGCCCTTTCCATTCATTTAGCTATTCTGCCTGGTTATATATACAGTATCTATGCGTGTTTCTTGCAAGAATATCACACTAGCCTTTTTAAAATAAAAAAATTCGATGAGAGCACTTCTCGTTTCCTTATTACGACATCTAATTTGTAAGGATGTCATAAAAAGTTACTGTAATGCAGCGATCAAAACAAAACTGTCCCTCTACCGAATCAATAATAATTTACTCTTTTCCTTGATGAATCATCTTCTTTACTTTGGTGATAATTTTTTTTGAGACGGTATCGTTTTTGTCTGCTAAACTCCTCAACTGTGGTATTTCTCATTACATCTCTACAGGAAGCTACAAATTTCCTCAAATCTGGAAAAAAACAGATAAATTTGTAGATTCCGCACACCTTTTGTTTCATCAAGAAAGGTGCTAATCTGTCTCCCAGAGTAGAATTTCACTTCATTGTCATTGTCTCCAACTTCAAAGAAACTCTCTATACTTTCACATTCATTGTCTGAATCACTGTCAGACCTCACGACACCAGAACTAACTGTGAACTGACTACAATTTTCAATCACTTCGTCATCTGATTTGTTCTCACTTTTATCATTTATCTCTACACACTCCATCAATGAAAGTTCATCCTCTCTACTTTTAGATTGAAAATGTGTTTTTTGGACTTCTGTTCTAACATTTTGCATTTCTACAGCTGACATTTAATGCCATCTGCTGGCTGATCGACATCAATATTTGAGTTGTTTGTAACCTTTCGACGAATTGGGATCTCGCTTAGAGAGACCAATCTACTTCGAGTGTAAACTAAACGAGCCAATGCACATTGGCATGCGATAATTG
The DNA here is from genome assembly GCF_001515645.1 of Sinocyclocheilus grahami. Taxonomy (NCBI): domain Eukaryota; kingdom Metazoa; phylum Chordata; class Actinopteri; order Cypriniformes; family Cyprinidae; genus Sinocyclocheilus; species Sinocyclocheilus grahami. Next base: position 356 of record NW_015508542.1, on the reverse strand, counting down.
CATCCAGCTGCTGCTGATCACAGCGTGAGCATAAAAAGGCAGCTGGTGCAATACATACCAGCTTTTCGCTTCGGAGCCGAGCAACAACATCATTCTGCTCCTACCAACTACTTCGTGTGTGACGAGTTTAGCACGCTCTAGGGAACTTCTTGTGTTGGCGGACGGCGCTTCAGCGGTGGTCCTTCCCGTGTCGAGTGGGTTGCGCACTTCAGGCTGCACTACCACCTGTTGTGCTGCAAGTGGCCATTTTCCCGGTGCGCCTCAGCACCTAAAAGAGCATTTCCCTGAAAGAGCTTATTTCTATAAAAGAACTTACACGGGTGCGTCTTTGTAAAGATGAAGGATCTTGTCTGGGC
>NW_015508541.1:27495-39120 GCF_001515645.1 Sinocyclocheilus grahami | reverse complement strand
TTATCAAATGCAAGTAAACTTTTGAAACATTTAAATTAGCATTATCTTTGGCATAATAAATAATGATATATTTAATAATGCTGTCCAATAATTAAATAAAATATAAAATAATGCTATTTTATATAGCATTATATATATATAGCAAGTAAACAAAAGTTTACTTGCATGTGGGCGAAAATTACATGTAAACAATTTTAAGGCTATTTTGGCCATGCTCATCGCTGGTCTGGTTACTGGTACTGGGCTATAGCATTTTTCTTTTTTGAGTTTTATTCATAGAGCACTTTCTAGAAATTTAGGAAATTGTATGTTGTTATCCCACTGGCATGGGACTATTTGTTCGTCAGAGTGCTTGTTTCAGTGATTGAATTTAGTGAAATGTGAATTTGACGTCATGATTAACTCGTTTTAGTTATCAAGAACATATCCAAACCCTGAAATAACATTTCGACCAATAAGCCAGTGCCATCAGTGTCAGAAATTAACTTTCCCATAAGGGGCAACTTATTTTCAGTTTATTTATTTTTATTTTTATTATTTTATTTAATTTTTTTACCTTTTGTATGTCATCTTTAATGTTAAATTCTTACATCAAATAAATTAGAATAACATGACAATAGGCTGCTACCAATTAAATCACTATTCAGTGATATAGAACCTGCGTCTGAAGATGCTTTTAGATGTATTTACAGAGTAATGCTGATTAGACGGCTGTACGTGCATTTGCACAGCAATTACAAATGTATAATGAAATGAGATTAATGTTTTATACAACATTTTTAATACAGAAATATGAATAAAATGAAATGATAGTTGCATTATAAAAGTTCTGTTAATAAAGGAGCCTTTTATTCAATCAATTTGTTCAAAATGCTTCATTCATTCATTTAGGAATAAAATCAAGTGGCTGTCTATAATAATTGGTAATTGTATTGGTGTCTATAATAATGCGTTTTTCAAAGACTCTGATTCATTCAGGAATGATACACCACTCTATGCGCCTGCTGCGAGTCAGTCCCACAACGGTTCTGTGACTTTGGTTTAGTTGGCAAAGAAAATAACAATTTTGTATGCCATCAGTTAGCTGGCCAATACTCAATATTAATTCAATAAACTTAGTTTATGGTCTAAAACTACCTGTTCGCATAAATTAATAGTGGTCTGCGCTTGTCTACAATACATTCTTCCCACGCTGCTGATTTTAATAGGTGGTTAGCTATAATAATTCAGGTGGTGTGCCAAAGATGTAGGCTAGTACACTCTTAAAAATAAAGGTGCTTCAAAAGGTTCTTCAAGCGATGCCATAGAAGAACCATTCAGTCAAAGGTTCTTTAAAGAACCATCTCTTTCTTACCTTTTTGTAATATGAAGAACCTTCTTTTGCCACAAATAACCTTTTGTGAAACAGACAGGTTCTTCAGATGTTAAAGGTTCTTTATGGAACCATTTAGACAAAAAGGTTCTTCTATGGCATCGTGAAGCACCTTTATTTTTAAGAGTGTAGGTAGTTGTGAGTGCAGGTGCGAAGTACATTCATATTTATGAGATACTATTTCAGGGGTAGGTTGCAGAATTTATGCCTACACAAAAGAAAGCTCTGTCTAGGCTCTGCCTCGATACGTTTTCTGTCAAGCCATTCATTAACCTGGCTGTTTAATGAAGAGAAAGAGATCAAATGTAGTAGAAATAAACACGTTAAGAATTCATAGAAGCGGAGGACTATGTTTATTATGTTTTTTTTAGGACTCTTAAATGTTTGGTTGACCAATCAGCGGAGAGGGGCGTTTCATTCACGCCCACATGTAGAGATCGAAGTTGCTTATTCGTTTTCTATCCCTGAACGTTAACAAACGAAAAATGAAGCCGGATTCTTGATTTTTAGTTTTGTTTGAACAATTGAAAAACTAAATATGTGCCGTTTTTCATTTTTCAGATTGCAATATTAAATTAAAAAACGAATGATCGGAAGATACCCTGATTATTAATAAGTGCTGTGTTCGAATGATACCCTGATTGACCCGGACCCAGCTTGTTCAAATTACACCCTGACTAGGAATAGGGATTTTGGCTGTACAAGCACGGTCTCTCTATGTCTCTTAGTGAAAATGAACTATGTGACTTGTGCTTTCCATGTCCTGAACAATGTTTGTCGAGCTGCTTACCCGGAATTCTCCCAAATCTTCCCATGGCCACTTCAGGCCTTTGGCCACAAAAACAATGTTCATAGTTCATTTGGCAGTATTATGCTTGGTGACCACATCCACATACAATACAGTTTTATATATATATATATATATAATTTCAACCATCGGTCAGAAGTATATTCTGATTAGATGATAACTTTTTGACAACATTTCATTCAAGATTGAAAAATTCTAGCGCAAGAGCACAGGACACCGTTAGAGCGCGCACACAGAAGACAGCACTGTATATTGAGAGCCGCTCTCGGTCCAGGTGTAGAAGTTCTTCTTCTTTTTATGACGATTGGCAAACAACTTGTAGAATCTCTTCTTCTTCTTGTTCTTGTTCTTGTTCTTGTTCTTGTTTTTTGGCGGGTGTAGAATCTCGTTTAGGCTTGTAGAATCTCGTTTTATTTGGCGTGAGATTTTGATGGGCGCAGTGAGAGCGTGTGTCTCTGCTTGCGAGCTTGATTAATTACCGGGGCTGTATCTCCGCCCCAAAGACGCTTCAATTGCCTGCAATTAGCCTGTTCCAATTATTATTAGGCTAAGAGCGTTTAAATAAAGCCTGCAACAGTGCTGCTAATTAAGCAGTTGAACAGCTGTTGAGCAGAAGTGGGTTTTTTTTTGAAAGAGGTGCTCGATTTCTGTCTGGACTTGGATGATCGCTCTTCATGGCTGTAATGGATATTTGTGTTGGGAAGGGGTTCATTTTAGCCCTTTTCTTCTTTGCTGTTGATGGCGGGAGATCAGGGCCGATCGCTGTTGATCATACAAATATTTGGAGTTTGTTTAAAAGCTTACCTCACGTTAGCATCAGGTAGCTAGCCAGTTATCTAACAATTTTTCAAATAGGCTATTATAATTTTGTAACTCTAATTAATGTTCTTTATTTTTAAACTAAAATGGCCTGTTCTCTGATTTTGCTGTAAACGTATAAAATGCATTGGTTTGTCAGACTAGGGGAATTTTACATTGGCGTCTAATGCTCTTGGCGCTCTTAAATGGGCAGCCACTTTCTGTGAACGTTCAACCATGTTCTGACCTGATTTTGAACCTATGTTTTCACAGGTTATTTATAGTGACGTTTCCTGGAGTGATTGAGTCCGGTTCTGAAGCCACATTGTGTGCAAGTCTTCTGAAACCCCAAGAGAAACTCACAATGACCATTTCTCTGCTTGAGAAAAGTGTGATCACACCACTTGTGCAGCAGAGCTCTCGGATGGCGTTTCACCGATGCTTTAGTTTCCAGGTCTGTCATGATGTGGATCAAAAAAACAAACATTTTCATCTGGTTTGCTGTACATTTAAATGGGCATTTCTCTATAGGCTCCTCAAGTAGATGGAGAATCTGTGCAGAAGCTTCAGGTGGAAGTTAAAGGGAGGGGCTTCAACGTGACTGAAGAGAGGAAAGTCATGTTCAGACGTTATCCTGCCTTTGACTTTCATTCAAACAGACAAACCCATCTATAATCCAGGACAAGCGGGTGAGCTACAAATGACGCTTGGATAAATATCAGCTGTAGAAAGCCCAATATATTGCAAGTTCTGATCATTTCAAGTGCATTGTGTAATGAATGGAAGTGTTTATTGTAGTCTCGTTTTGCAGTTAATTTCAGAGTTGTCACCATGGATACCAAATATGTGCCTCTTGATCAAATGGTAAGGCCTGATTTTTCATATTGAGTGATCTGAACAATTGCAAGTGCACAAACTTGTGCCCTTCACTGTGCAACTACAATTGTGTTTTTTATTTTTTTCTCTCTATTCATGTTGCTACATGAGCATGTTTACTTTTAAATGCCTATAATTACACTCTTTGTGTCTTACAGTACAGTTTGGTGGTAGTAGAGGTGAGAACTTGCTCTTGGGCAAGTCTTTGAATGGAGCTGATTTATTTTATTTATATATATATATATTTTTTTTTTTTTCCCCTGAGCTGTTAATTGGTTTTTATAGGACAATCTTAATAACCGGATCGGTCAGTGGACAAATGTTACCTCAAGGTGGATATTGGAGCTTTCTCACAAGTTAAACCCTGAAGCTCAGGTTGGGATGTACACACTGAGAGCTTTTATTGGTGAGAGAATGACCTCCCAAGTTTGAGGTGAAAAAATATGGTAAGTCGTGTACGGTATGCAACTGTACAACAATAGATCTGAGGTCTTAATGTAAAGCGTTTTGTTTCTGGTTTAGTTTTGCCCAAGTTTGATGTGGCCATAAATACACCACAGATGTACAGCATTGCAGATGTGGGACTGAAAGTTGAGGCTTGTGCCAAGTGAGTGACTCTTATTCTCATCTTGTGGCTTGTCAGTTTTTGATCTTGTTCCTTGTGCTGTTCCCAGATACACATATGGGCAGCCTGTACCTGGTCAAGTGTTGGTGGAAGTGTCGTGGTCCATATGTTGTGGTTCCTAAGTTGACCCGTCAGTGCCTGAATGAAACCGCTAGGGTATGTGACTCCTGCTGTGCAGCAGAGGGCTTTTCTTGTGCTTTTGCTTGACTTGAATGTGGGTTTTTTTATTTTATTTTTTTTTTATCTTTGCTCTGCTACCAGATGAATGACACTGGCTGTGCCTCCCTCACCATCAGTACGTCACTCTTTTTCAACCCCAGATTTGAGAATCTGCAAGATTTATTTTCTGTTACTGTGAATGTCACTGAGGAGGGAACAGGTGAGATCTGGGCTGATTGTAACCAGTGGCTAGTGTTCTGAGGAAGCTGACTTTTTATTCCGTGCATAAATTATTTTTTCCCCCCCAGATGTAGTGATGTCAATCTGCAACTGTGGCCATTACGTTTGAAGTAGGCAAGGTCAAGTTTTTGGCCCTCCCAGATTATTTTTAACCTGGAGAAATGATTAATGGAAAGGCAAGTAAAAGTTCGTCCTTCATTGCAGAAGACTTCACATTGGTTCCCTTTCAGAACCGCAATCTTTCACAACAGATCTCCATGGGTCATTTCAATGGGACTCCAATCATGAACACAGCGGTGTATCTGCTGGATGGTAACAGCTGGCCCAATAAAATGCTGCTGAATCTGACCACAAACCAGAATGGACTGGCCACGTTCTCCCTCAACACTGCTAAGCTTGCTAAAGCGGCTCTGAATCTGGTGGTAAGATTAGCTTATTTTTTTTTTCCTTTTTTAAAATCAAGACTTCTCTTGCATGTACCTAAATTAATTTGTTCTCCAGGCAAGTGCAACTCCAGCCATTGTTTATAATTCCAAGTCTGCATACTTCGCTACAGATAGGAGGGTTGTTCAGCTTCTCCAACCTGGTTCTTCCAACAACCCAACGATTAGTGCACTGAGTATAGTAAAGTTCGAGCAACCACTCAAGTGTGATGCTGTGTTTCCCATAACCGTGAAGTATTCATTTGTTGGAGAGTCTGGCGGCTACAGTACTGACATTGTCTATATGGTGAGTGGACATCAGTTTTGTTTTCCTCCAATGAGTTCAGTGGTCTGTCCAGCACCTATTTATGCACCTGTTTCTTTTGTCAGGTCTTATCCAGAGGAGTGATTGTTCTCCATGGATTTAAGAAGATCACCATGAGTGCTTTTGATACAGTCACAAGTGGCACAGTGTTCCACCTATCTGTCCGTGTTGATATGGCTCCAGTAGTGCAGATTCTGGCCTTCTCTGTTCTGCCCAGTGAGAATGTAGTTGCTGCTAGTGCATCCTTTGACACCGAAATGTGTTTCCAAAACGAGGTGTGACGAGCACTAGCATATTTCACTTCATGGAAGCCGTGATGTGTCCGAAGCGTAGTAGCTGGTTCTTGTTGCAGTTTTCTCCAGCTACTGCCATTCCTGGTGAGGAAAACACTTTGACGGTCTCTGCTCAAGCAGGATCCCTGTGTGGCATCTGTGCTGTTGATCAGAGCGTCCGTATCATGGAGCCAGGAAGACGTTTGAGTCCTAAAATGGTATCCATGTGCTGGAATATTTATTGATCGAGTTCTGTTGTCTATTGGACAAGCCTAAGCTATTATGATGTGGTGGTCATTATAGCCGTTTTAGTAAACTAACATTAGTGCATTTTAATTTGACAATGCACTAACTAACATTTGCTTCATGTTCCCAGCTGTTCGACTTGCTCCCGATGCGATCGGTTTACCCATACAGTGTTGAAGACGAACAAGAGTGCATACATTTTCAACCCCGTCGACCGGCTCCTATAAGTGATGCCTACACAACCTTCAAGGTAGAAAACCATTCAGGACCATGCACTCAATGAATCGTATATTCGCAGATTAAGTCCATATTTTGACATCTTACTCTGACAGCGCGTGGGAATGAAGATCGCAACAAATATCGCTGTATTAGCCCTTCAATGCCATGACTATAATCACCACTTCCCTGGAGGTAGGCCTATACAGAGGCCGTTCTTTCCTTGAATGATTTCTGCATGACGTGGTGAACTGGGTTATGGGAGGTTATTTGTTTATCTCTGTGGATTGGTTAATTGTTGTTTTTATAAATTCAAAAAGGGGGGCTGTTGATTTCTTTCTAGCAAGTGCATGCAGTAGGCAAGAACTTGTGCTTAATTGCGCCTTTTAGCCTTTGAAAGGAATGATGCAGTTGCTTTTGGTGCGGCTGCTGCTGCTCTGGAAGCAGAAAATGCTGGAGTCAAGCACTCCCCATCCTGCTTTACCTGGAAGCCACAGAGCAACTCACAGCAGCCATTCGACAGACCGCTACAGGCTACCTTCAAAGTGGTATGGATGTACCTTGAAAATGTTGAAGACTAAATTCCAAGGAGGTTTAGTCCTGCTCTAACCATTGATTGTGTCAGACTGCATCACACTTCCTGACCAATTTCCATGTGGTTTGACCTGAACAGGATACCAAGGACAACTGAACTACAGGCACAGTGACGGTTCATACAGCACGTTTGGTTCTGATGAATCGAACACGTGGTGCACCGTACAGTCCTCAGTGGTAGGAGAATCTTATAGCTTTGATGTGAATCAGGACAACAGGCTGCTGTATCAGGAGAAGCCGCTGAAGAGTGTTCCTGGCAGATATAGTGTTAGCGTGAAGGGATCCTGCTGTGTCTGTGCAGGTCTGCATCTTCACCTTTTCCTCTTTCGGTTTCGATTGTGCCCATCCTAATTCTGTGTTCTCTGCGTTCATACTGTAGGTTGCGTGTTTCTACAACATCCCGACACCTGTTAGAGTTGCCAGATCACTGAGTGTTGAAGTGAAGGTGACTGGAGACTGCCAAGGAGACAATCTCATGGTGAACTTCACGGTGACGTAAGAACAGCTTTGACTGTCCAGAAACCGTTCCAGTTGATAGATTTTAAACTGGGAAGCTGGTATCGTTTTAATTTTTGTACCATTGATTAAACCCCTGTATTTCCCCACCTTCATTCAGATACGATGGCCCAAAATCAAGCACTAACATGGTTCTAGTGGACATTAAGCTCCTGTCAGGTTTCTCCGCAGATACGTCACTGGTTCGTATGAGTTTAAGATGATTTGGAAACTTCAAAGATGCCTGAAGCTGTTTTTTAATTAAAAAAAAAAAATAATTCTCTCTCAGCTTGGATCTCCTCCCAATTCATTTGTCCCACTAGTGGAGCGGGTTGATGCTGGAGAAGATCATGTCCTAGTGCATCTGAAAGAGGTGAGACTGCATACACTGGGTATAATCTCTAGCTGCCATATTCTGGTGTGTACTGTTCCACCGTTCTGTCTTGCAGGTTCCCAAAGGCGTCCCCATGACTTATAGTCTGCTGCTGAAACAGATTCTTACAGTGAAAAATCTCAAGCCAGCGGTCATCAGTGTTTATGACTACTATGAGCCAAGTATGCTTTTATCCTGATCCTGCTTTGCTCTGACTGCATTCCCTCTTGAACGCAATCCAGCTCCTTTTTCTGTTCCCCTTTCAGGTGATTCGTTTGAGACTAAATGGGCCGGTTTTTAACCTTTTAGGGTTTTTTTTTTTTTTTTTTTAAGCAGGACTCCAAATGGAGTCTACATGCTCTTGTATTGTAATCATTTGTAGTGTTTATTGCCAAAATGTAAGCGTTTGAGTAGCAACTATACATTTGTACTTGAGCATCCCTAACTTAAAATTTAGATTGAATTCATCACAATTAGCAGTGACTTTGCCAACCATAGTGGTACTCTGCTGTATGTCTTGTTTAAGCGGAATTACAAACATTTGATATTTGTGTGACTTGAGATCTTTATAAGAAACTCACTCAAGGTGCCGGTTCTTAACCTTAAGGTTTATTTTTTTTTTATTAAAAGCAGGACTCCAAACGGAGTCTACATGCTCTTGTATTGTAATCATTTGTAGTGTTTATTGCCAAAATGTAAGTGTTTGAGTAGCAACTATACATTTGTACTTGAGCATCCCTAACTGTTTTTGTTTTAATTCGTCACAATTAGCAGTGACTTTGCCAACCATAGTGGTACTCTGCTGTATGTCTGGTTCATGGTGTTTTAGAGAACTGCCTGACTTTTGCTAATATCCTTAATACGTTGTACAAGCAATTATTTGAACAATATTTAACTAATTTACATCTAAATTATTATTATTTTTTTACACCAGTTTTTTGTCTTTTTTTTTTTTTTTTAAGGTGTTAAGCAGTTTAATGAGATTAGAAAATGTAACCCCCCCCCCCTACTAATGTTTAGTTTATTTTGTTAGTTACATACTAGGCTACTGTTAATAAATACATAAAGAACAGCTTGTCCATGTAGCATTAATGGCTTGATGATGACTAATGGTTACTGCTTTGACATTACAGGGACCGATGAACACACTCCGCTCCTTATCCAGTGGAGAGTGGCTGATGAAGCCTTCACTGGAAAGCCTAATGCAGCCTTCGAAGGTTGAGAGTAAGTAAACAAGTTATGTAAAATGTGCTTTTATTCAGGTGCTGTTTACACTGAACGTAAATACTAACACTTCAAGCAAAGGTCTTACTGCCTTTTGTTTGATTTCTGTGCATTTATTGAGAGCTTTTGTGAGCAGGGACTTGAGGGCAAAATTTCTGCCGCTCAAAGTCAAAAGAAAGTGGGCGAACCAAAAACAAATGTACAGTAGTTTTTTTTTTTTTTAACCCCAATTTTTATTAGTTCATGATTTGATCATGCTAATGTTTTTCCATGTCATAGTAATGCAGTAATCTAATGAGTGTAATTGTCTTGATATTGTGCTTTTCAGACCCGGGATATCCAACAAAGATATGGAGGAACTTCCCTTTGTGGTCGGTGATGGCCTGCAGCTGAACGGAGTGGAACAGCTTCCTATTACAATAGCATGAGGCATCACTTGCTGGTGGCTTGATCCGGATGTGGCATCCGTCTATTGCACCAGCTACCATGTGGAAAACTGGAGACCCAGCCAGCTGGGCAAAACCTGCCTCCAGGTCATCCGGGGTCGGGAAAGCAATCAGCCTCAAAACATTGACTAGCCTGCTGATTATGTGCACAATGTCATGCACCGTGGACTTTGGGATGTTAAAGCCCAGTGACACCAGCCTGTGCGATGCTGCATGGGCCAGTAGAGAAACACCAGCACCTCAACATCTTTTTCCCAGCCATGGTCAGAATCTGACTTCAAAGCAGCGATGCGGGACATGATGGACTGTCGTGAAAGCTGGAGGTTTGGATGGAGGTCAGATCAGTCTTCGAAATACAATCAAAGAATTGGCGCGACAGTAGGTTGTAGGGCTCACAGTCTGTGGGGTTTTTATTTTTTATTTTAAGAATCTGTATGGGTGTAAATTGTATGTGTTCGTTCTCTCCCTCTCTAATATTAATTCATGTCTTTTGTTTGTCCTGTGTATTTGTAACAAATTATTTTATTTTGTTGCTCCAAATGAGCCTCATGTTCAGACATGACTTTTTATTTTGAGGTAAAATTTGCTAGCTCAATAGGTGATTGTACTTACCTTATTTAATGATTTACAAGCTGTTGATGAAGGCGTGATCCTTTTTAGTCATTTATCAGAGGCTTTTATCCAAAGCGACTTACAAATGAGGACAACAGAAGCAATCAATTGTAGTATTAAAACAACTAAAAACAGATCCAAAGCTAAAACTTTATAAATACTACCTATACACATTTTAAAAAATAAAGAGCTTAAATAAAAATGACAAATGCATACAACCATTTCATAAAGCTAAAAACAATTCAGAATAAAGAACAAAAGATATGGGAGTATAATGATTCTAACACAACATTAAGCCAAAAAACAACTACATATGTGTGTAAAACAACTACATATATGCCACCTCCGGTCTTCGAGACCGCCACCCGGAACCGCTTTGCTCCCCTCCGCAAGACGGAACGCGACGCTGTGATCGTCAGAGACTTTTTGCTTTAACTGAATGGTTATTGTCATGGTGTAAAGAACAGAAACTGCTCTTTGTTAATAACTGGAATCTTTTCTGGGAGCGTCTTAGGTTTTTTGCGCTGATGGCCTGCATCCCAGCAGAGTCGGAGCGGAGCTCATGTCGGACAACATCTCCAGGACGCTACGCTCCATATGACTAAGTCAAATCTCAAATAACTGCCCTGATGACTTGTGTTCTACCCGCTTAAATGATAGAAGTACTTGTGCTGTCCAATCTATAAAGACTGTGTCTGTTCCCCGAATAGTGAGGTCAAAATATAAATTTAATGCAGGATCTAGAAAAAATCTGATCGTGATTTAAACCAGAAAAATGTAAAAAATGAACAAAAACCATTTTTAAAGTTTGGGCTCCTAAACATTAGATCACTCTCACCCAAAGCAGTTATTGTAAATGAAATTATCACAGATAATATTTTTGATGTACGTGTAACGCTGAGTCAGAGGCGTGTGGATCCATTTGCAGCTTTTATTAGAATAACAGGCAGAGTAAAACAGGCAGTATTCAGTCAACAGCGTCACGTACAGCAGGGGTAATCCAAGGGAATAAACAGTGGCAAAGCGAGGGTCGGGGCAGGCGGCAGAGAATCAAACTAGTTAGAACAGTCCAAGGTAATATACAAGAGATAACAAGAAAGGGGATAAACGCTCAGAAATGTAGCCGGGGCAATACAAGACTTCGCAACCATAGAGTGTCTGAGAGCTGTTTAAATAGGGAAGCTAAGGGGGAACACCTGTGCCGTAATCAGCCCCAGGTACGGGGTGTCTGGGAAATGTAGTCCATGAACGTTAGTACTCGGGAGAGGGTGCCCTCCGGAGGCCATCGGAGAGAGCCACAGAGGCCTGATTCGTGACAATATGCCATCAGAATAGAATTTAAATAAAACAATCAAGATGAAATTGAAGTGCAGAATTTCAGTTTTAATTGAAGGGGTGGAACAAGACTATCCTGTGAAACGTTTAGGAAAAACAGTAGACAAACAGACATTTCATATTTTACAGTAAAATGCTGTAAAAAAAAAAAAAAAAAAAAAACGAATAAACGTATAATTTAAAGAAA
>NW_015508541.1:21866-24571 GCF_001515645.1 Sinocyclocheilus grahami | reverse complement strand
TGAATGGTTATTGTCATGGTGTAAAGAACAGAAACTGCTCTTTGTTAATAACTGGAATCTTTTCTGGGAGCGTCTTAGGTTTTTTGCGCTGATGGCCTGCATCCCAGCAGAGTCGGAGCGGAGCTCATGTCGGACAACATCTCCAGGACGCTACGCTCCATATGACTAAGTCAAATCTCAAATAACTGCCCTGATGACTTGTGTTCTACCCGCTTAAATGATAGAAGTACTTGTGCTGTCCAATCTATAAAGACCGTGTCTGTTCCCCGAATAGTGAGGTCAAAATATAAATTTAATGCAGGATCTAGAAAAAATCTGATCGTGATTTAAACCAGAAAAATGTAAAAAATGAACAAAAACCATTTTTAAAGTTTGGGCTCCTAAACATTAGATCACTCTCACCCAAAGCAGTTATTGTAAATGAAATTATCACAGATAATATTTTTGATGTACGTGTAACGCTGAGTCAGAGGCGTGTGGATCCATTTGCAGCTTTTATTAGAATAACAGGCAGAGTAAAACAGGCAGTATTCAGTCAACAGCGTCACGTACAGCAGGGGTAATCCAAGGGAATAAACAGTGGCAAAGCGAGGGTCGGGGCAGGCGGCAGAGAATCAAACTAGTTAGAACAGTCCAAGGTAATATACAAGAGATAACAAGAAAGGGGATAAACGCTCAGAAATGTAGCCGGGGCAATACAAGACTTCGCAACCATAGAGTGTCTGAGAGCTGTTTAAATAGGGAAGCTAAGGGGGAACACCTGTGCCGTAATCAGCCCCAGGTACGGGGTGTCTGGGAAATGTAGTCCATGAACGTTAGTACTCGGGAGAGGGTGCCCTCCGGAGGCCATCGGAGAGAGCCACAGAGGCCTGATTCGTGACAGTACGCTTCTTGACTGAAACCTGGCTAAAACCTAATGATTATATTGGTCTAAATGAGTCTACTCCACCAAGCTACTAAAACTTAAAAGACCTATACAGACATAATAAATTCAGACATAATTTAACTAAAATTAAAATAAATAACAAATACAAATCAAATGACAGTAGTTTCAGTAATCCTTAAAAATCTGTGATCTGCGAGCAGCTGACCGACGCCTCCTCTGAGCTGTTGATCCAATCAACATTAAAACGCAGATGAAAGCGGTAAGAATAACTTGAAACACTGCTGATGTTCGCGCAGTAGTGAGGGCTCTTTACATTTGGTGCTGGTGTGAAGACGCATGTCACGTGACAACATCAACATGGCGGATGTAGTACGTCCGAATTCCATTCATACTACACATTCATACTATATAGAACGTACTGTTTTAACGGTCGAGTAGTACGTTCAAATTCAAATGTAGTACCTACTAAGCAGTATGCGATTTTGGACGCACACTAAGTGTGTCCAATCAGGTAAAGGGCCGGTGTGTGCATATAGGTGTACTACACTCAAAAAAATTATTCTTTCCAGTAATTGAAATGAAGCAAACAATTTAAATAAAGTATATTTTAAAAAGTATAAAATAATAATTATTATTCCGAATTACGCTTTCTTAACATGAACGTAATGAATCCGAAACCAACCTGATCAAATTACATAAACTATACCTAATTTGTTGCAGTAAAGCGCGAATGCAGATGTTGCGCATGCGCACATTAGATAAAAAAAATAAAAAATAAAAATAAATAAATAAAAAAAATACCTGAAGGTGGCAAATCGACTAGGTCGTGACGACGGTGACTCAACGGTAGCCAGGAAGATTAATGAAGAACAGATGAGGAGATTATACAAGGTAAGATATTTCTTAATTTATAATTGATGCAGACTTAAACATAAACTATTTTTTTTATTTGATCGATCTTGATTTACCTTAACTGCCCTAACTGCACCTTTTGGCGAATGAACTAACGTAACGTTAGATATTTTCGGCCTTCCCTGCTAACGTTATCTTGATCATTTTAAAATGTACTATCTTACTATTCGAGTATGTGCATCATTTTTGCATTTAAGCAGATCACGCATGATTTTTTTTTAAAAACGGTGTCATCTCGACATACGTTAAACGTTAGGTTCTCGCGTAAAATCAAATCTGTTATCAAATATATGCAACTTGGATCATTTTAAGATACACTGTATATGGTCGACTATGTGCATCTTTTTAGGCAGATTACGCGTCTAATGTTACTTTTTTAAAATGTATTATTATTATTTTTTATAATAGATTAGCCATCTCGACGTAACATTTAGCTTTTCTATAAATATGCTTTGCAACTATGCTGAAGCGTTGTTCAAACATGCTCGACATTATATGAAAGTTGCATGTAAAAGTTTGTAGGATGTCCTGTTAAAACAAATCGTGTCCATGAAGTGGAACATGCATTCTTTTCATGCTGAGTTGTAACGTTACTTTCATTACAAAAATCAAATCATATGTCGTTTTTAATATTCCAGAGACATTGTTGTGACATCAATCCACATTGAATCTGATTAAAGTCAATCACTGACTTACGGTATGTAACGTTAAATATTTTTTTTTTGTAATATAACTAAACTGTACTCGTTTAATTTCTTTGTAAAAGTATTGATCTTTTCTCTCTTTTTTGACATTTAGTTATGTGAGTATATGAAAGGTACATGTAAAAGTTTATAGGATTTCCATTTAAAACAAAATGTGAACATTAAGTTGATCATGCATTCTTTTAATGCAGAGTTGTCATTGC
>NW_015508541.1:19852-20159 GCF_001515645.1 Sinocyclocheilus grahami | reverse complement strand
TCTTGATACTCTAAACAGCTTGATCTTGAACTTCCCCTATAAGTGGGGTGATAAAACCAATAAACCTCACATTATTCCATGTACATATGCCTCCAAGAAGACCATTGGAGGTAATGCACATGAAAATTGGAATTTACTGAGATCGCTTCCATTCATCATTGGAGACTTGATACCAGAGACTGAGCCTGCTTGGCTTGTACTTCTTGATTTGAAAGAAATAATTGAATTTGCTGTCGCCCCTATTCATAACGAAGAAACAATAGCCTACTTAAACTGCAAAATTGTAGAGCACAGACACAGATTTGTT
>NW_015508541.1:0-342 GCF_001515645.1 Sinocyclocheilus grahami | reverse complement strand
ATCTATCTATCTGGCAGTTTTATGCAAGACTGAACATGTAAAGTCATATGGATATAACACAATTTTAGAGCCCCTTTTACAGGAATTGGTTACTTTAGAGAGTCATGGTGTCTACATTCCAGAGCTTGGACGGTTTGTGAAAGGTACAGTCCAGTCTGTCATTGCAGATAATTTAGGGGCCCACAGTTTAGCAGGCTTCATAGAAAGCTTCTCTGGTGAGTACTTTTGCAGGTTTTGCGTAGGGAAGAGATTGGAGATCCAGGCTGAATCTGTTCAGACCGGGGACTTTGCCCTTAGAACAAAGGAAATTCATGATGCACATGTTACATCTGCAAAGGAAAA
>NW_015508540.1:28606-29508 GCF_001515645.1 Sinocyclocheilus grahami | reverse complement strand
AGCAGAAACTGTACATGGAAACATTGTGCTCCATCGTCACGGCAACTGAGCAGAAACTTTGCCCCTCAAAACATTGTAGCGCTCTTTGCCAGTTCATCATTTATGGAGCAGGAACAGAAGCTTTTAGAGCCATTTTGAAGGCATTATGGGTAGGAATGAGCCAGATGAGATCACCCGGCTCTTTCATGAAGGGGGTCGCAGCTCTACGCTTTGGTAAAACCCACTTTACAGCCACTTTGGAAAAAGACCCGTCATCTCTGAGCCAAGAAATGTAAGTGCTGGGCCCCGTTTCTCCACAGGTTTCTATACCAACCAGAGCTCTTATAATGTGTAAATGATTTGATAATGAGCTATAGGCTATGACATCATTGCACATGGTCTAGCTAGCGAAGCGGTGTTCATATATTTTAAGCTAACACAGCTGCCGTGCTATTATAGGCCTGTCCTGTTCCCTGGAAAACTTGAATTTTTGGCCTAGATTTTTTAAGCTCATTTTCTTTAGATCATAACTCAGTGACTATGACTCGAGCGTTGCGTGTTTATCTTAATAAAGATGACACTGAAGTGTCTGTTAACATAGATAAAACGAAGGAGGAGTAGTTTGGAAATTACGTCAGGATTTGCACAATGTTTTCTCAGGATAACCAGTGCGATTTATTCTTTTTAAAATTATGACATGAGGGAGAAGACATTAAATAAGCCAATGAACGCATTTTTCTGGCTCACACTGTCTTTTTTTTTTTTTGTACATTTTACTCATGGAGCCACGTTGAGATCCCAATATCTCTGGAACTGAACCATGTATGGTCTTAAAAAATTGAAGAAAAGTTTGTTAAGGACCAATTCCAAAAGATATTAAGATACATTTAAAGGCATGCCAACTTTGGGGGGGGGGGGGGGGG
>NW_015508540.1:24111-24935 GCF_001515645.1 Sinocyclocheilus grahami | reverse complement strand
AAGTATTTATGAGTCGTCTTTTGCACAAGTTTTGAAACTTTTCTCATCTCTTCAGGTGAGCTTCTGGTTGGTACGGGAAATCCTGACCGCTCAAACCCTGAAGATCCGTGCCGAGATCCTGAGCCACTTCATCAAGATTGCAAAGGTACATTAATAAACAGCTGTTTACACAATCATAATCTTATTGCATGGATAAGAAACATAAAAGATTGCTAATCCACTAAAGTCTGTTGCAAGTGCATCATTCTGTATATACAGTATGGTGGTCATAATAAACGGCACAATGTCAGTGATGCCAGAAGAATATTCTTTGAAACTCTTCGGTCATTTGTGCAGCAACTACATTTCCCATCATGCAGTGCGACCTTAGAATTTGTCCATAACTAGGTGTCTTTGAAGACCGCATTTCTGAAACTCTGTTCTGTTGATGATGCCTTAAAATGCTGTCTATGTAGGCAGATCACCGTGATTTGGAACAGATCTGAAGAGCAATCAAAGCTTTTACAGTGAATCTGGTTTAGATGTTACACTAATGATGTTGAATCGCTCCAGCTGTATCATGCTAGAATAAAGCTGGATGTGTGTTAGTCTCTCCAACTTTGACGGTTCACCTCATTAGTGTGCACTAGAGAGGGATCTCATCTTTGAAATGAGGTCAATTGGCACACTAAATGATTAACAAAGCATTATTTAGTTTTATTATACAGTATAAGCATGCATCGGTTTTCCATCAAATTTCCATTACTTTACATGAAGAGCTTAATGAAGTCAAGCCAGAGCTGAATTTTACAATATATAGAATGTTTATAATAAACACATTTTTT
>NW_015508540.1:22207-22700 GCF_001515645.1 Sinocyclocheilus grahami | reverse complement strand
TGGGAAAAAAACTCAGATTGTAGTCATCATGTGTCATGGAGTTGATCTGGGCGTGCCAAATATGCTGAAGCGAGCTCAAAGCAGTTTTCCATCATTCTAGAGTTTGTTGGGTCTTCATTGTAGGAGTAATGATGAAAGCAGGTCCGTATCTTACTGAAGGTCGCTGTCTTTTAGTGGACGACGTCCAATCGGAGAGCAGTAAAGGGAGTTTTGAGTGTGGGTGGTAGCAGTGACGTCATCTAACCTAACAAACAGTACATGTCTGCTTTGCTAAAAATCTTCCCCAGAAATTTGTTTTATCATTTGTGTAGTTTGGGATTTTGGGTTTGGGTTTTTATTTCCCCACCTTGTTACAGTTGTGGTGTTTCTAGTCAAAAAATGACCAGCCTACAAAAATGCTTTTAAAATTCTTGTTATGTTATATTATCATCAAATATTGGATTCAATCTTTTTTGTCAACTTGTTTTCTTTCAATTAGCACAGGTTTTGTATT
>NW_015508540.1:19990-20529 GCF_001515645.1 Sinocyclocheilus grahami | reverse complement strand
AGAAAGCACATTAAATGCAAATAATGTGTCTACTTTAATATTTAAAATAATCAAAATAAAATGTCAAAATATTTGTGAATTAATGTTCATCTTCATTCACCGTAAGAGATAGATTTATGTAAAAATGAAACGACATATTTATTATGACCTTATTAAAATGTATAAAAGAAAAGTGGTCATATTAAATGTAATTATATTTTAAATGATCAAGAACTTATTTTAAAGATAGTAGCAAAGATTGGTAAAGATTTAAAATGTCAGTAAATTAGTTTTGGGGGCTTTTGATCCATGTTTTGAATATGAAGTCATGCATTATGCTGCAGTTTCCAAAAAGTCGGGCCAGCTGTTCAATAAAAACTTTGATGTTAAAAAAAAGATGTTATGAGTCTCCGTTTTGGAAATTTGACCACTTGATAATGACCAGTTTAGTGACGGATGTGTGATCTTTCTGCCACTATCGATCAGGATGATCATGACAACAGAAGGGCTTCACCATTTTACTCCAGCATAGAACTGGAAAACATTGAAAATTATTTTTA
>NW_015508540.1:13947-16226 GCF_001515645.1 Sinocyclocheilus grahami | reverse complement strand
AGCTTTCTCAATTCAGTTCTGAATGGAAACATATGCAAAGAGAAACAAACAGATGATTTAAGAGTAGTGTCATCGTGATGATGTCAGTTCTTCATTCTGCACTGCTCTCTCTCATCTGGACACATCTGTGAGAATGCGGTTTGTTTGTGGACAACGGCTCCGCATTCAGCTCCATAGCTTGGCACACAACTCCAGGCTGTTGTCCTGAACTGCTCCCTGAGCAGCTGGACTCTGGACTTCCTGTCAGGCAGACGTCAGGTGGTCAGACTTCTCCATACTGACCGTCCACTCGTACTCTTTCTACGACCACACAAAGGCCACGTAAACACTGCAGCCAAATCTGGATGTCAGTTCACCTTTTAGTGCTTAATCCTGTTCTGTACACACAGAGTTCAGTAATTTACGGGATTGACAGCCACGTTCTACAACCGAATTGAGTGCCGAAAAATTCAGGTAGCGACAACTGCATTTACTGAAATTCTATGCAGTGTAGCCGGACTGGAGTCGAACTGAACATGTAGTTGCTAGTGACGTATTGGCCACATGGTACATTTGGACTCATTAGTGTTGCCAAATATTGTTAGAAAAAAACAACATATAAGAGCAAACCCATAATGAACTCCAAAATGTGTTATTTTGGAAACAAGCCGTGTTACCACAACCAGCCTACTTTATTAACTCCATAATTTGGTTTGCTTTAGGAGCCGAGCCCAAACAGCAAACCCAAAGACACTTAATAAGCGTCACTTATAGTAAGTGGACATGGCAACCCTTCAAGAGTGTACTCTGTATTTTGTTTATGCTTTGGAAGGCTACTGCACAATGGCTCTGTGGACGGTGGTTTAGTTAAAATCTCCAAACATAATGAGTCTTTGGTTGCTGTAATAATACATTGGTTAAGAGTCTGAATTTCTCATCCGAAATTTTCGCATGTTAAAAAATAAATACGACCACACGTTGTCAACACACTTCCTCCGAAACTTTCGTCCGTCATAAAAAAAAATCGGATCAGGTTTGATTTTCCTCCTTTTTCACATCCGTAGCAAGCATTTTGATAGGAAAGGATGACGAATATGAAAGAAAAAAACCCAGCATATTTCGGACTCAGTGTGCAAGGACCTTTAGACTCGAGAGTTAGTTCTGTTAAATTCACACTTGAAACGATAATAGGGAAGGGATTCACTACCGGCTTTAAATGCGGTTGGAACTTACAAGTGTGTACTATACATGGCCTTAGTCTCAACGTCATCATCAGATTTAAAAATTTACATCCTTTAAATTCCACATCCCATCATTCTAATTTCAATTTCAAATCCAGTACTGCATGTTGTAACCAGATTAATTCAAATCCACACTGTACGGGAATTGTAGTGGAACTAATTCTTCAGTTTCAAGCCTGGTTTCCGAGCAGAAAGCTACTCTTGTATCTGATCTTATAATTGGAGCGATGTTTTCTTGGACCTGAAAGCACTTTGGTGACAGACTTTAACTGACAGACGATCAAAGCTTGATTTCAGATTTCAGAAGCCTGGTTTGTTGTATTTAGACGTTACACTGGCTGTTAATCCGTCTGACAGTGTTTCCATTGATCGCCTCGCTGGAATAAAGGCCTTTCTGCCAGGATTCCTCGTGTCAGTTCTTCCCTGCGTTAAACGTTAATGATTACGGTGGGAACAGGCATCTGTACGGCATGTAATGACATAAACCATTTGTTCTCGTCCGTTAAATAAAGACGCATGCAAATTTTTATAAGTCATTCTCAATTGCTTTTAATATCCTGATATTTGGACACTGTCAAAGAATGTGGCTAAATCTCACGAAGCCTGTCAAAAAATGTTCCAGTCACATTTCAGCCTGAAAACACATGAAAAAGAAAATTGCAGAAGAAAGATGAAGACATTTTTTAAAGTTTATCATGCAGAGATTAGATCATCTCTGAATGTGCTGTGAATTTAACACACATTTGGGAATGCTATATGCGCTACGTTTACTTTATTTACACATTCGTATGATTTGCAACATTTTTATGAACAGAAGTTTATAGTATTTCACCTATTCTGCCAAAATAAAATCCTGAAATGTAATTGTTAAAAGCTGGAGGGTTTGAACGCTTGAAGGTGAAGGAGACAAATTACTTTTTATAACTTGATAATATTATATATTTTTTTTATTTTACATCACGCATTCATTTTTTATTTTACAATATAATTGCAATTGTATTAACTATATATATATAATGATGCTGAAAATTATATATATATATATATATATATATATAT
>NW_015508540.1:7848-10906 GCF_001515645.1 Sinocyclocheilus grahami | reverse complement strand
TAAAAATCAAAAAAACTTTTGTTGTAGCTTGCCAAACATAAAATATGAATTGCATGAGAGCTTATGAAACTTAAAACTCAAAGTTTACTTGAAACTAAAGACTTGTCTCCTGAATCATCCAAGGAGAATTGAATGCTTCTTCATCTGTTTGAGTTTCACTGTCAGAAAGAAATCTGTGAAAGGATGGTTTGTTGGATCTTAGTCACTTGTCTGTTGTGGCACTGAAAAGTGTGAGAAACCCATTTTACCCTCATAAGGGTTTGAGATCTAGACATAAGGCGGCAAGTACAAATAGCAATAAATGCAACTAAGTACAAATAATGTTAGATATTAATTATACTTAGTTGTGGTTATTTTTACTTCAGTGTGCAAAGTCACTAAAGACCAAAAAAACTTTTTTATTTTTTTTATTATTTTGTCTGTGCAGCTGATTTTTAACATAAAAATATATTTGCAAATAATTGCATATTTCATGTTGTTTTTAAGTCTCTGACAACCTGCAGTAGAGTTTTGTTGTTGTTTGTTTTACATGATTCTTTCATGTGTTTCGCTGTTGATTTCTGGTGAATTGCATGTAAACAATTTGGGGGTCAATTTGACCCACAACACAAGTTGAGTACCCAGATTTTTTTCAGGAAAGGAGGGTTAAATCTTCTGTAACCTGCAGTCCTCAGCCACTCATTTCCATTTAATGAATGTAAATGGGCATCAAGCTCCAGAATACATGCTAAAAAATAAGTCCATATGAGACCTGTGTTGAGCCTTCAGATGTTCATATCTGACTGTTGATCTATGCTGGGAGGAAAAAAAAAAAAGTGTCGAATTTACTTTGAAACTATTTTCACTCAGAAATTGCTATTAAATTGATACCGATAATTAAACCGAAATGGCAAGTAGCATTAAATTAAACATGAAAATTTCAAGTAAAACGGTCCAATTATTTTCGTTTCCAACTTACAAAAATGTACAAGTATAATTACTTCACATTACAGACTTCATTTTCTGCGCTGATTTCGCTGACATAATTGATGTAAACATGGTAAAATGTTTTAAATGGAGCGCAGTACTCTTATTTATAGCTGAGAACACTCATGTTAGTCAAATTATTTAAAGAAACATGGAAATGGTGAATGATTGGTGTTGAATTATTGTTTTATAGTAGCTTCTGATCAGTGCCGCAACTCTCCTGTTTTCCTTCAGCTGATCAGCCGGAAGGACAAGGCCACATTTGAGAAGCTGGACTATCTGACCTCCAAAGAGGAGAACTATGCCAGGATGAGAGAGTACATCCGCTCCCTCAAGATGGTGCCCTGCATGCCTTACCTGGGTGAGTCCTCATCTGTCTGCTCTCTCTCAGTCTCTCCAAACATGCTTTTCTTCACCTTCCAGTGGCGTAAATGAACCGGAAGAATGATCTCTTTAACATCTGACTGACCGAGGGATCAGGGTTTGTCTGGTTACTGCCGTCCTGTTTGCCTCTGTAAATACATCATATGCTTCTACAAGTATTTCTTGCTGAATACAAGTATTAATTTCTTTGAAAAAATACTCACAAAACTTTTGAACGGTAGTGTGTATATTGATAATATTTCATTGTATTATGGTACGTTTTATTAGTGCCTGATTCTTTTTTTTAGAGATTCATAAAAGCTTGAAATTGACTTCTTATGTCTATATTTATACATACAATGTATCTGAACATTTGAACATACTGAGATACTGAGTCATCGTTTCATAAACACATTGAACTTCATTCATGAACAGATTTGTGTCTACCTAAATCATTCATGAAAACATTCTGATGCGAAATGTCACGTTCAATTCAATGCAGCAGTTTACGTAAGAATATAGAAATTTGTTCTGTTCATGTTTCTTGGGGCCAGATGTTTGTACGTAATTGTATTGTTTCATGAAATGTGTGGGAATCTACAAGCACTGTTTTCTCAGCCTTTAGATTTCTGAATTTGTTTTTGAGCTCTTGTTTTAAAGAATATCATGGCGATTTTGGTCATTTTACGGAGTTTCTAAAACATAATGATTGCATGCATAATGCATGCTTTTTCAATATGATATCTTCCTTGGAACAAGTACTCTCAGTGTTTAAAAATGGAACATGCAATTCAGATTTGTTTTGTTTTTTTATTATTATTTTAGGCATTTGTCAGCGTTTTCCCATGTTCTCTCACTCTAATGCACATTGAACCCCATTGTTTGTGCTCTGAACTCTATCAGAGAGATCACAGACGTACGGTTCTCATTACCTCACAGATTCTCAGTTAGTCTGGAGACTCAACAATAAATTGATTCCAAACCCTCTGTGCAGTTACAGGGATATCAGTGATCAGGGAAAGCTATGGAAGCTATGTCTCATATTCCTCAGCACTTAGTCATTTACAGCTGCTGTTCTGATTTAACTCAAATTGGGTGAAGATGGAGGGATACGCATATATAAAAAGCTCATATCAGGTACTCAGGGTTTGATTTATAGGCATGTTACAGGCGCTGTTTCTTTAGGGTTGTCTAAGCATTTCTTGGAGAGAATGTACTCATGTTCTTGGACATGTAGTTGGTAGATTTGTGCACCAAAACCATTAACTAAACAAAGTATTATCCAGGGGCGGTTCTGCAATTTTCATTTTAGGGTGGCTACTAAAAGAATGCACCAGAAAACAAGGGACTTTTAGTATGAGAACTGACTGACCCTGCACAATGTTATGCTTTATACATAAACTTACTAATACCTTCATGTGTTGATGTGACCCAGAACATGGTATTCAGAGTATGTGCTTGTCCTAGTGCCCTTGAAATGCCCTGTCGTGCTGAACAGTCAGCGTGTTGTTCTCTCTTTTATGTCCATTACTTGCAGTCATGGGCATCTACTTACAGTAAACATGGAGAGAATGCCACAGAAGCTCTCATTATCTGTTGCACCCTTCTATACTATCTTAAAGGGGTCATAGGATGCAACAGGCACTTTTAAAAGTAGTTTGAACTGAAATGTGTGTTGGCAGGTTGTGTACACAACCACCCTATAATGATACAAATCCACCCAGTGTTT
>NW_015508540.1:4272-5316 GCF_001515645.1 Sinocyclocheilus grahami | reverse complement strand
TACGTAATTGGGGCATCCATAATTGTAATTGCGATTAGAAATTCGTAATGAATTGTGAAGCCCTATACGGAGATTCCAATCCTGTTGCAGTCAGTACACATTTTAGTGTAGGATTTACAAAAACATGATTTATTTTCACAAATGAATACAAAGAAACGGCAAGTAACGCATTAAATTAAACGAGAAAATTTGAAGTTGAAAGACTCGTAGTATTTTCTTGTAAAACGTTTTCCGATAATCTTTTTCATTTACAACTTGCAATATTTTTATAGTGTACCTGCAATGACTCGTGTTCAGTGCCAATTTCTTTCAAACGATTTGTCAGACATTAAATAGTTTCTCGAGTTTGATTCCCCTTGCGTGAAATATAATCGAGGCTGCTTTTGAGGAAATTGTTGAGGTTTGTTACTTGACTCCCGTTATGTTGCAATAGTTCCCTGAGGCCGAAATCTTAAACTATTTACTACGGTCCGAATCACTCAGGCTTCATCTGCTTTCTAATTTTATATTTTTTTTGTATTTGGCATCCGCTTGCGTTGGAGTCTCTGCCAAGTGAAGTCTGTGCACTCTGCGTTCCGTGTTTGCCGTACAATTATAATCGGAGCGGAGTGTCTCATTTTTCAGTCATTACATAACAACACTTTTCCTCCATCTCATTTCCAGCATTTTTGTTTTTGTCTATCAGAAATGGTTTTTCCACAAGATATGGTTTGACTCCAGTTGAGTTTCCCTTTAGTGAAAAAAGTAATGAGTTTAAACCGCAGATGAAAACTCGACTTATTGCTGTCCTGTGACGTGACCTCAGCTGACCTCTGCTTTTCTCTTTCATTCTTTTTGAGTCTGCTTCTTATGTTATGGTTTTGATCATTCATTTATTTATAAATCAAAATATATATATATATTTATTATAATATTTCTCAAAATATAAACATTAAATATTTATTTATTTCCCTCAAATGATTTATTTATTTACTTTAAATTTCTATTTATTTATTTGCCATGCGAAGATTATCTTTCCATCATAACATGCATATGCTAAGTCCA
>NW_015508540.1:2483-2897 GCF_001515645.1 Sinocyclocheilus grahami | reverse complement strand
GAGAGAAATCTGCACAGATCAAGCACAGTTTACAAGCCAAAACAACTCTAAACAAACATAAGTGATCAAAAATGAAGAAAAAAATGTTTTCAACTGTCATTTCTGGGTGAACTATTCCTTCAAAGGTGACGTGCAATTTTCTCAAAGTAATTTATTTTTATCACAGTTTAATATGCAGATACTAAAACATTGTTATTATTTTTGGAAACATGCAAGTGGCACAGAAATTGCACGCTTCACTTTTAATGCAGTTGAACACACAGTGTGAAGAGTTTGGTTTCGTTTTTCATCTTAAACTTGATAATTACTCTGACAAATGTTTGCCCACCCTTCATCTGGATGAAGACAGCAGTTGAAGAGCCCTATGCCGTACTGTCTTCATCTCAGTAAACTCATCAAAACAAGCCACGTCAG
>NW_015508540.1:0-649 GCF_001515645.1 Sinocyclocheilus grahami | reverse complement strand
AAAAATACAGTAAAATCAGTAATATTGTGAAATATTATTACAATTAAAAATAACTTCTTTCTACTTTAATATATTCAAACATGTAATTTATTCATGTGATCAAAGCTGGATTTTCAGCATTATTACTCCAGTCTTCAGTGTCACATGATCCTTCAAAAGAAATATTTATGATAAACAGAGTTTAAAACAGTTGTGCTGCTTCATGTTTTGTTGAAGCAGTTTTGAAAAAAAAGCATTTATTTGAAATTGAACATTTTTGCGAAATTTTTTACTGTCACTTTTGATCAGTTTAATGCATCCTTGCTGAATAAAAATTACTGTAGGCTACTTTTGAACAATAGTGTAAACTACATCAGTTTGGTACAAAAGCTCAGTAACGTATCACACAAAAGAAGGATGGACTGAGACAATCTCACTGTATTTTGCAACATTTCCTTAAATGTGTTTTTGTTTTGCAAGACCATTTGTATTTCTTGGATTTTTATCCACTTGCATCAGATTAAAACATAACCAAGATTGTCAGACAGTCGTTCTTGCACAGTATTGCATAAATCATGTTGGGTCAAAGTCGAGACATCCCATTCAAATTTAATTTTATACACATAGAAAGCACATTAAATGCAAATAATGTGTCTACTTTAATATTTAA
>NW_015508539.1:9272-21674 GCF_001515645.1 Sinocyclocheilus grahami | reverse complement strand
TCTCTCTCACACACACACATATATATATATATATACACACACATGTGATGAGACCAGAGCGTCTCTCTCTCTCACACACACACATATATATATATATACACACACACACGTGATGAGACCAGAGCGTCTCTCACACACACACACACATATATATATATATATATATATATATACACACACACGTGATGAGATTGGAGCGTCTCTCTCTCACACACACACACACACAATAGGGATGGGCAATATGGCCTAAAAAAATGATCACGATAATTTCTGGTATTTATTGCGATACCGATATCAATGACGATATCCAGACACCAGCCTTTGCAGAAATTATTTTCTTCTGTAAAATAGCAGATTATGTTACGTTTAAGTTGTGTTCCAGTAACTGTGCTGAAAAACATCACACAACGACAATTACACATTAATAACAGAAATCAATTACAAGTTTAAACTGTAAACAGATTCTGTATTTATTTATACTCTCGTGGTGCAGCCCGTGGCAAAAACAGCAAAAGTAACAATTCCAGCCATGTCTTCAGTTGGGTTTATAATGACAAAAGAGTGCAACTGCAAATAAATCCTAATAAAGCAACAAACACGTTAAAGTAACCTGATCCATGAAAGAAGTTCAGCGTGAAACACACTCTTAGAATGTAAATAAACAGTTAGGAAGGCTAAGTTTTCAGCACTCCTGTCCCATGGAACAAACTGTAAAAATACTGCAAGCATTGTATCGAAAACTAACTAATGTTACTACACTTCCAGCAGCGCTGAACACCGCTCTGACGACTCTGGCTTTGATGACCAGGATCTCTTCTTGACTCGTTTACTGAGTGCGGAAGCGTGGATCAAGAATTGTTGCCATGTTGATCAGCTCCTGAACCTCTAGGTCACCTCTGGTGTTCATGTAGTCCAGTATTGAACTTGTAATTGTCTTGGTGAGCTCCGTGTCTTCATCTCTCCCCTGCAGCAGCTCACTGCTCAATAGGTGAAGAACAGGCTTCAAGCATGACACTGTGACGTAGTTTTCAGAAGAGAGGGCATCTGTGAAATCAAGAAGAGGCCCAAGCGGCCAGGATTTGCGTGATGGCCTCGTCTTGCTCAAGCATCCGCTGGATCCCCATCGTGTTGCCGATTCAGTCACAAGTTTGTGTGGAGGAAGGCCAAGCTCTACTTGCTGTACACTGACACTCTTCTTACAAACGCCCACAGCTCTGTCAATCCTGGAGTCCCTCATGCTTCTCTCTGCAAGACAACAATACAATCAAAAACTAAAAAGCAAAAACAAAAAGAATGAGAGTTCAGTTAGAATTAAAATAATAGATTAAACTAAAAAATGTTAATTTAATCTTAAATGCACATACTATTTGTGACCCTGCAGCACAAAAGCAGTAAGTCAAGTCGCTGGGGGATATTTGTAGCAATATCCAACAATACATTGTATGGGTCACAATTATACATTTCTCTTTTATGCCAAAAATCATTAGGATATTAAGTAAAGATCATGTTCCATGAAGATATTTAGTAAATGTCCTACCGTAAATATATCAAAACTTAATGTTTGATTAGTAATATGCATTGCTAAGAACTTCATTTGAACAACTTTAAAGATGATTTTCTCAATATTTAGATTTTTTTGCACCCTCAGATTCCAGATTTTCAAATAGTTGTATCTCGACCAAATATTGTCCGATCCTAACAAACCATACATCAATGGAAACTAGGGCTGCTCCGATTCCCCATCGGCTGATAATCACGTTGGGATGATTGATCGGCGGTCTCTAAAAAGGCCGATCTCAAGCTGATGACGCTGCTGTGAGAGGTTTGGCACTGTCTCAGTCTCTGTCTGGCGCGGGTGAAATCATTATAATGCTTTATTTCTTTATTATATAACTTATAAAGTCATTTGAAAACCTTGTGTGAGACGTAATTTGACAAACAGCGAGAGTGAATCACCGCGCGCGCTCTCTTTCTCTCTCAAAATACACAAATGTCTTCGAATCACCACATCACGTCTGACTATAAGCTGCACAGTTAACACAGGAATTGTCACTTGCACAATCGAGGCAGTGTTGTGTCGTCACTAAAGTTTATAAATTGCATTAGTTTTTAATTCTTGCCAGTGTTCGCGTGCTCTCTTGGAGCTCATGCACACTCGCAGTGCACACACATAACGCCGGGTTCACATTACTCCGTTTGCAGTGTGTATGCGGTGCATATTTTTTCCGCGCTCATGTTAACAGATTAAAGCGTTTGCGGTCCGGCGGTGTGTTCAGGAGCGGTGCGTCTGCAGCAGTGCAGAGATCGTTTCAGCACCGAGTCTACTGCTGCGCTGCAAGCGAAGAGTTAAAGTAACAGCGCATTGTTTGCAGTAAACATGAACATTGATTGACACGATTACACCATAAATACATATGATTAAAGTCTACTGTGTTTCAGTCAACACACATGGCTTTTTGGCTGGGTTTAAAGGAAAAGAGCACTTTTAGATAAACACGGCAATAATAGATGCACTCGTGGAGGAAGGAAAACTAAGTGAACCGCAGGATTGCTTGTAATAAGGAGTTCAATGCAAAAGGAAAGGCAGTAGAGCTGACTATTTCTGTCAATGCTAAGATTGTGATAACGTAAGAAAAGTAGTTTAAATGTTTTGCCACTTGCTTGAGCAGCTTAATATATAAATCTAGAAGTAAAAGTAAAAAGCACTGAATAATGCGTTGCTTATATTTATTGTGTTTAAACATGTCTGTGAAAGACTGTATTACTGTACTGTGTAAAAGAGAATTGCAATGCTGAAAAAGAATTTTCAGTGACAATGTTTGGATTTGAAATCAAACTAATGGATAAATGTAGTGTTTGTGGTGAACACGGATCAGTGGCGGACTCCTGTGTGAAAGCTGCTTCTCTCACAAGAGACACACCTAAGAGAGGAATTACACACATTTTCAATAAATGTCTAAAAATCCTGATTGGAGTGTCACTATAAATAGTTATAAATGATAAAAAAAGAAGGCTTTTAAAAGATGGGTATCGGTGATCAGCGATCGGCCTCAAAAACCCTGATCGGAGCACCCCTAATGGAAAGCTCATTTATTCAGCTCTCAGATGATGTATACATCTCAATTTAGAAAAATGGACCTTTATGACTGGTTTTGTGCTCCAGGGTCACACATACATATTACCTAATGTAATGATTTACTGTTCAAAATACTGCATACGGTTACATTTCTAATGCAGAAACAAATACATAAATGCAGCAAATATTAAGCTCATGTTTGCTCAGTGTGCATGCATAAAATATACTGACACGAAGAGAGAAAGATTAAACTTACCAATAGCAATGTGTAGACAATGGCCAAAGCAAGAGTGTTCAGAGTTACTGCTCTTACTATATTGCTCCACTGTCCGTTGTTAGGCACACCTGTTTCTCCTCGTCTAAACTCCACTCTCGAAGAAACCGCCTCAAGCCACTCGCGATGTTTTCACCCGTGTGGTCATCTGGAAACAAACTTGTCTGGATGCAACAGCAGTCACTCGTTATACAAAGGACCGTAAGGCTCATGTACGGCTCAGTCGCTCGGCTACTCCACAGGTCTGTAGTTGAGGCATAAAAATCCGCCGTAGACAGCGTTGTTAGTTCCCTACCACGGCACTCTTCATACAACGCTGGCAGAACTGTTTCGGAAACGCACTTCCTTGCAGGCATGTTGTATCTTGGGTCCAGTTTATGGATCATTCGCTTGAATCCTTCTTTTTCGATGTCTTTTGCCAAACAAAACGCCACTGCCACTGCCAATTCTTTCCATCGCTTACTTTGCTTATCATAAGGAACGCAGTTAGCAAATGCGCTGGCCATTTTCGTCCGAGTAGGAATTTTCTTAGCCTCAGGTCTAACGCTACTTGTAGTCGGTGTCTCCCTCTCCTCGCGCATCTTCAAACTTTCGTCGCACTCTGGTTTGTGTTTGAGATGGTGGAACAAATCGGACGTGTTTCCACTCTTTGTAACCACTGTTTTTCTGCAAACCTTGCATATGACGGTCGTTTGCTCCGCATCTGATTTTCTATAACCAAACCAGTTCCAAATTGTGGAGGTAGCGCCTCGCTTAGCAACAAGCTCCTCTTCAGCCTCACGTCCGCCTTCCGCCATGCTAGTTATCGCTCCGCACGAGCGGTGAATGGGTCATGCACGGAACTACATCATAAACTAGGCTTATCGTTATTATCGTGAGGAGGATTTTTAACGGTACATCGCAAACGATAAGATATCGCCCATCCCTAACACACACACACACACAGACACACACACTCTCTCACTCACTCACACACACACACACAGACACACACTCTCTCTCTCACCTCAAAGTTCTTCTGCCACTCTCGCTCTCTCTTGGTGCGCTCCTGTGTCTCGATCTCCTCTTCCCGCTGTCTCTTCCTGCAATCACAGGACACTCCGTCACGTGTGTGACGCTCCAGTCTCATCACACGTGTGTGCATCTGTGTGTGTCTCTCTCTGTGTGTGTGTGTGTGCGCGAGAGTGTGTGTGTGTGTGAGAGTGTGTGTGTGTCTACCGTTCGTGCATCTCCTTGGCTTCTCGCTCTTTCCTCTTGATCTCCAGCTCGGCAAAGAGCTTCATGGTCTGTTTATAAACCGCCTGCCGGAACTACAGACACACAAACACACTATCAGAGCTCAAACACGCTAAAAACACGTCAGGATCACATGTCAATCAGGATATTGTTACTCTACTGCTGTTTGGTTTTAGTTTTTTAGAGTCTTTAACTGAATTGAAATGGTACAAAACATGGTAAAGATTTGGCCAATTGCTGTGTGAACACTCTCTCTCTCTCTCTCTCGCTCACTCACACTCTCTCTCTCTCACACACACGCACACTCTCTCTCTCTCTCTCTCTCTCTCTCTCTCTCTCTCTCTCTCTCTCTCTCTCTCTCTCTCTCTCTCTCTCTCTCTCTCTCTCTCTCTCTCTCTCTCTCTCTCTCTCTCTCTCTCTCTCTCTCTCTCTCTCTCTCTCTCTCTCTCTCTCTCTCTCTCTCTCTCTCTCTCTCTCTCTCTCTCTCTCTCTCTCTCTCTCTCTCTCTCTCTCTCTCTCTCTCTCTCTCTCTCTCTCTCTCTCTCTCTCTCTCTCTCTCTCTCTCTCTCTCTCTCTCTCTCTCTCTCTCTCTCTCTCTCTCTCTCTCTCTCTCTCTCTCTCTCTCTCTCTCTCTCTCTCTCTCTCTCTCTCTCTCTCTCTCTCTCTCTCTCTCTCTCTCTCTCTCTCACACACACACACACACAATTATTGACATGATTCAAAAAGGTTAAATAGTCCTGAATAAAACAATCACACTGGTGACATTTGTGGTAAAAAATGATGCATTGCAAATGAATGAGAGATCAATGCCATCTAGTGAAAACCTTTGGTACTGCGGCCAAACAAAATCTCTCTGAAAGCTCATTTTTATATCTAACTCAAACTTCTTTAAAATTGTGAAAAAAATCAAAGCTATAAATCTACAGTGAAAAATGTTTTGGAAAATATACTTTTCATATAACATGACAAATTTAATTTTTTTACAGTTTTCACTGCCAAGTGTTTCCATTAAAAAGAGACCAAACTTCAGTCTGTGCTCCAAAGCACTCAAGATTTACCACAGCTCAAAAAGTGGTTAACAGGTAATCAATGGATCATAACTATTCCATAAATACAATATAGTACCATAAAACCCCCTACAAATACAAAACATTAAATAAAAACATTACTGCACTAAAATAGAGTACATTGATTTGATTGAAATAATTAAATGTTTTGACCTGCATGTGAGCAGCAGCAGACGGTTAATGCCACGATGAAACTGAAGTAGAACCAGATCTGATGAACACATGTAATAGATTACTGTAAAGGAATGATGAGGGCGGGGCTTGGATCAGCGTATCAGTTGTTGATTGGATGTGGAAATATGGGCGTGGCTCTCAGACAAGCGTGAGCTTTAGGGGCGGGGTTTAAACACACTAAATGATTGGCCAAATAAAAATAAAAAATTGGTTTAGGAATGACCAATGATGGCGTGGTTTGACTGTCAACGTGAAGACTATGGAAGAGCATTATAATGCGAGATTAAGCTCGATAAATTTCAAGAAAAAAGTTGAAATAAAATTGAGAATAAACTCGTTAAATTTCAAGAAAAAGTCAAAATATCAATGCCTTTATTCTTGAAATTTATCGAGTGTAATCTTGCATTATAACCACTTGTTTTTTTTTATTGTTTAGCCCTTATCCTCTTTCATAGACATGATATGGAAGCAAAACAGACCAAAATCACAGAGTTGCCCAGTGCATGTAAACAGTTTTTGCGTGTAGTGTCTGTATGAAATCCTGACCTTCATGTCAAACATTCATCACGCAGAAGCATCTCAGTGTCACGTGACACAAACGTGTCGAGGCGTGAACGTACCACTTCCGGGTCGTCTTCCTCCACCTCTGTGGGCTTCCCGTCTTTCTTGAGCTGCTTCTTCTGCTGGCTCATCTGTGAGAGGTCAGAGGTCAGTCTGGTGTTCAGAGCAGAGCGCTGTAGAAACACACGTGTGTCTGGAGATCACCAGCGGCTCACCATGTGCTCCACGTACTCCTTCCCCGCGTGGATCACATCCAGCGCCTTCTTCTTATGCTCCTGTTCCAGCAGCATCTTATAAGCCTTATCGACCGCTGTGCACACACACACGCTCAGCATCACACACTCAGGACGCTCTGACACCAGCATGAGCTGCAGAGACGCTGCGGTTTACCTTCGAAGGCCAGCTGGGCTCGATCCACATCGTCCTGGTTCTTGTCTGGATGGACGAGGATGGACAGCTGAGGACAGAGAGAGAGAGACGGGCGTGAGACACTGAGACTCTCTGAATCACACACACTCACAGAGAGATGAAGATCTACCTGTCTGAAACGCTTCTTCAGCTCCTCGTCTGTGGCTTCAGGATCGATCTGAAGAACCTGCACCAACCACACGCGCACACACACAGACACAGGCACAGACATGCACACAGACACACACACACACACACACAGACGCACACACAGACACACACACACACACACAGACGCACACACAGACACTCCACACACACAGGCAGGCACGCACGCACGGACACGCAGACGCGCAGACACGCACACACAGACGACACGCACACAGACACAGACCCAGGCACACAGACACGCACACGCACACACACACACGCACACACACACACGCACACGCGCACACAGACACACAGACACGCACACAGACACACACGCACACACACAGACGCACACACAGACACACACACACACGCACACAGACACACACACACACACACACACCGACACACCCACACACACACACACAAACACACACACACACACCACCAGAGGACACAAACACACACACCACCCCATGACACAAACACAAACACAATGGGGACTCTCCATAGGTGTAATGGTTTTTATACTGTACAGACCGTATATTCTGTTGCCCTACACCAACCCTACCCCTAAACCTACCCCTCACAGGAGACTTTCTGCATTTTTAGATTTTCAAAAAAACTCATTCTGAATTATTTTTAAGCCTTTTGAATTACGGGGACACTGAAAATGTCCTCATAAATCACCTTCTTGTTGTAATACCTGTCATACCCATTTTATTATACAAATTTGTGTCCTCATAAACCACATAAACATGCACACACACACACACACACACACAGACACACAGACACGCGCACAGACACACACACACACGCGCACACACACACGCGCGCACACACACACACGCGCGCACACACACACAGACACGCACACACACACACACGCACACACAGAGACAGACAGACGCGCACACACACAGACGCGCACACACACACGCACACACACAGGTCAAACAACAGCATGGATATTAGTGATTCCAGCACAGGATATTTGACAGCGATGCTGTTTCTGTGATCTTTATCGTTAGATCTTCACATCTTTCCCTTTCTTTAAACAAAACCAGTGCTTGAAAACAGTGGATTGATTATTATTCTCACAACAATAAAACAGTACAACAACAAACTCACTTATATTAAACAGAACATTTATTAAAAATAAGACGAGTGATGTATGACAAAAATAATAATTCCTTCCTAACAAGGGAATGAATTTAGTGGACAAGGTTATTTTACTTAACTAAAACCATAAATAAAATTATATTACTTGAAATAATAAAATAAATTCTACCTGAAATCAAATAAAATATTAAAAACCTAAACTAATTTCAGCTAGTTGCCAAGGCAGCATTTATTTTTATTTAGTTTAACTTAATAAAGTAAAATAATTAAAACTAAAACTAATAAAAATGACAAAGACACCCTAAAAAGTATTAAAACTTTAACTAAATTTAACATGAATAAAATAAAAAAATTAATTAAAATTAAAATATTAAAATAAAATATTAACAAAAACTATATTAGTATCTCGATGATAATAAAATAACTAAAACACTACTAAAATAACACCAGGCATGGGAATGAATTCTCACACGTCACGCTGTGTGAAGTACAGACTGAACGGATTGTCAACACATCCCACTGCTGTATGGCCAGATGAGATGCAAACTACGCTTTCTCGACTGGATAACCAGTGTTTCGCTAGTGAAGTTTTGATGAATGAAGACTGCAATCAAGGTAAAGACGATTGCGGTGGCATACAGTACAGTAAGCATGCGTGAGTCCGTTATAATAATGAGTGTATGAGTGCTCTTGACGCACTGATCGCACACTGTATTTATGCACAAGCACAGACATTTCCATATATTCACACTGTTTCCACACACATTCACGATAATGTTTTGATTTGTCATGTTTATGTTGCTGAGTTTAGTTATTCTGAATGGATCCGTGTACTGTAGTAGATGTACGTTTAGTTATTCTGAATGGATCTGTGTACTGTAGTAGATATATGCAGTCAGCAGGCGGTTGGTTTAAGGTTTTTTGGCATCTCCATGTGGTGCTGTTCGGTATCATAACTTGGCTTCTCTAAAGTGTGAAAAAGCTCTTTGCTGTTGCACTGTACCCATACTATACAATTCAGATTTCTTTCTTTCATATGTGCTTATATGTGCTTCTTATATAATTTGGTTCTTTGGTGTCCATTTGGAGTTTCTAAGTGTCCTTTTTTGGAAAGACATCTAAATTTATCCTGAAAAAAAAGCTTGCAGACAAATACAGATGTCTGAGAATCACCCTCCAATCTTTTGGTTTACTTTGCTGGATATAGCAATGATGACAAAATAAACATTTGAAAAGATAAATGGTCTATGCTTAATTTCATAAGTATATAAATTTAACCTATTTTTCATGAACATATACATGCATGTGTGTGTATTTATATATACATAATAAATATACACAGTGTACACACATATATTATGTAAACAAAAACTTATTTTGGACGCGATTAATCGTCTGACAGCACTAGTGTGTATATATATATATATGTGTGTGTGTGTGTGAGAGAGAGAGAGAGAGAGAGAGAGAGAGAGAGAGAGAGAGAGAGAGAGAGAGAGAGAGAGAGAGAGAGAGAGAGAGAGAGAGAGAGAGAGAGAGAGAGAGAGAGAGAGAGAGAGAGAGAGAGAGAGAGAGAGAGAGAGAGAGAGAGAGAGAGAGAGAGAGAGAGAGAGAGAGAGAGAGAGAGAGAGAGAGAGAGAGAGAGAGAGAGAGAGAGAGAGAGAGAGAGAGAGAGAGAGAGAGAGAGAGAGAGAGAGAGAGAGAGAGAGAGAGAGAGAGAGAGAGAGAGAGAGAGAGAGAGAGAGAGAGAGAGAGAGAGAGAGAGAGAGAGAGAGAGAGAGAGAGAGAGAGAGAGAGAGAGAGAGAGAGAGAGAGTGAGTGAGTGTGTGTGTGTGTGTCTGTATTCTACAAACACCAGTGTCGGTGGTATCAGTGTGAGCTTCAGAGATGGCTGACACAAGCTGACCTCAAACGGGTTGAGGTTGAAGTACGAGGCTCCTGGTCGCAGTAACCTGTCGATCTGCTGTTTGGAGGTTAAAACCGAGTCTCTCTTCTCGATCTGCTTCACCTGAGGAACGACACACAACCGCAGACCATCACGCGTCTGAGAGAGGCTCCTCTGCTCTTCTACACTTATCAAAATACTCTGAAAACTGTGAAATATTATTACAGTGTAAAACAGCGGTTTTCTGTGTGAATATCTGTTAAACTGTAATGTATTTCTGTGATGCGCAGCTGTATTTTCAGCATCATTCCTCCAGTCTTCAGTGTCACATGATCTTCAGAAATCAGTATAAAATGCTGATAAACATTTCTGATTATTATCAATGTAGCGTCTCGACCAATCTGACACACTAATTTTAATTTGATTTAACAAATCAATTATTCATTAGGTTAACAAATCGTCACAGTCCCCTCACTCAATTAACTGGATGCCAGGATGTCTGCTGAACACCAGGCGCTCTGGTCACCATGACAACTAATCATGATATCACTGGTTTTATGACCCCCCAGGAATGTGAGAAGGATAGCGGTTCCATGGTAACCAATGCTGATATCACTGGTTTTATGGCCTAAAAGGAATGCAGGGGATAAACTCCCTCATTTTCCTCATAAGAAAGGCACAAATGCACAGGAGAAACTGACTTTTCTACTAATTAATTCATAGGAAAACCTTTTCTTTGAATGAACACACATTTTCTTCAGGCCATTGTGTGTATTATTGCTGTTTTGTATTTAATCTGTTGTATTATAGACTATTTTTATTCATGCTTACGATAAACCACTCATTCATATAAGTACCATGTCTAGTATCTATGAATTCGTCTTCGGATGATCTAACTGAGAGTGCATATTACATGCTGATACCTCTGCAACATATGGATGTTCTAAGAATCATTACTAATTTCTGCATCAACACTCAAGTGAATTACATATGCAAAATACCATGCTTAGAGACAAAGGGCCATAAAAACGCAGAACTCCCACTTGAGATTCCGGACTTCCCCATTGGGCAAGCCCATCTTGAGAGGCGTGAATCTCTGCAGGCTTTAAAGGCCACACTTCAAGAGACCCGCCCCAGTCGGTGGTTCGTTCTTAAGCTAAGAAGATGTGAAAAAAACGCTTCAGGATATCAAAGATTGTTCCAGGCCTTTCGGCCTAGTCCTTTCCATTCATCAAGTGACTCTGACTGAAACTGGTTCTTTCTCATCAACCAACTTCAGCAAGATCTTGGGGCCGTAAGATCGCATCAGGAATCTTTGTTCATACAGACGTGCAAGTATCAAACTTAGTCGATTTAATTGATGCATTAAGTATCAGTTACACCTTTCTACAAGGTGTGTTTGAACTCAGAATCTGATGTTTCCCTGAAGGCTTTGATCTGTTGAATATACATGCAAAGTGTTCCATAAAATCCATTCTTTATGCCTCTTTCTATGCTGAGTTAAACTTTAACCCTTTCCTATACCAACTGTATGTGTGTGTGTGTGTGTGTGTGTATGTGTATGTTAGACCGGCTTAATGTGTTTATGTAGTATGTTAGACTAGTTTAAGTGTTTATGTAGTTAATAAAACCTTACTTGTATCACACTTGACGTGTTCATTGTTTACTCATAACCGGAGTCAATAATCATGCAGATTTACGTTACAAGCTTATAGAATTGTACAGTAAGAAAGTTATTTCCTTTAACCAGGAAATTAACATTCTTAGAATTGACAAGACGGTTGACCCTGAGTGGTCAGCTAAATATCTACAGTGGATCTAAAATATGAATAGTTAATTATAACTATAACTAGTTATGGTTAATTATTCATATTTCCCCATGAGCTGATTCGCTACATCAATGTTGAACACAGTCAGAGACATTATTTTCACGAGAATCAACCTTTATGGAAATGAACCATGGTTTTACCACAAATAAAGTAACCATGCTGTTTAGGCTATAGTTAAACTATGGTAACCACAGATTAGCCCTGGTTTTGCTACACTAACCATAGTTTAACCGCGGCACTTGTAGCAAAACAGGTCACAGCGCAGTGTCTGTAGTGCTGTCTGTGCAGGGCTCAGAGGGCTTGTGTGAGCGGAGCGTCACTCGCTCGGGTTTATATCGGAGTGTGTGTGTGAGAGAGAGTGTGTGTGTGTGTGAGTGAGAGAGAGTGTGTGTGAGAGAGAGAGAGAGAGAGTGTGTGTGTGTGTGTGTGTGTGTGTGAGAGAGAGTGTGTGTGTGTGTGAGTGTGTGAGAGAGAGTGTGTGTGTGTGTGTGAGAGAGAGTGTCATGCTGCTACTAGCAGCTTCACTTGGGAAAAATGACAACACAAATCTGTGCATGTGTTGGTCTGTACGAGTGTGTGTGTGTGTGTGTGTGTGTGTGTGCGTGCGTGTGTGTGTG
>NW_015508539.1:0-1562 GCF_001515645.1 Sinocyclocheilus grahami | reverse complement strand
ACACACACACACACACACACACTCTCACACTCTCTCTCTCTCTCTCACACACACACACTCTCTCACACACTCTCTCTCACACACACACACACACACACACTCTCTCTCTCTCACACACACACACTCTCTCACACACTCTCTCTCGCACACACACACACACACACACACACTCTCTCTCACACACACACACACACACACACTCTCTCTCTCTCTCACACACACACACTCTCTCTCTCACACAGGGGCGTAGCAAGCTTTTCAAAAGTGCGGGGGATGGATGTGGTTTGTTTATTAACAATAAAAACGATGAATACAGTGACAGAGGGGTACAAAATGTATAACATACAAGAT
The DNA here is from genome assembly GCF_001515645.1 of Sinocyclocheilus grahami. Taxonomy (NCBI): domain Eukaryota; kingdom Metazoa; phylum Chordata; class Actinopteri; order Cypriniformes; family Cyprinidae; genus Sinocyclocheilus; species Sinocyclocheilus grahami. Next base: position 1,211 of record NW_015508539.1, on the reverse strand, counting down.
ATAAAAAGCTTCCCATTTAAATGAGTGATACTAGATAAGTATAAAAACACACACGGAAAATAAGTCAAAACTCTGTTGTGAAAATACACAACAGTAGACTTGCTAAAGAATCAGAAATACTTTAATAACCCCAGGGGGAAATTATTTTTGTTACAAACTCCAGATATACAAACAACATATATTAAGAACAAAAATATATATATATATTGCATGCCACATAGCATAAGATAACAAAACACATAAGATTCCGTTTTTTTTCTGGACTCATTTTTAATGGTTAAATTACATTTTATTAATCAAAAAGCATGTCTAATTAATTAAAATCATGAAAATTAAACAATTTAACATCAATTTATTAAAAGTTTAACAAATATTACGTTTAGGGCCCTATGAAATGTTTTATTTGTCCAACCTTATGTTTTATTGTAACCAAATTCTGTTTTAGCATGTCTAATGTGAAAGCATAAAACAAGTTTCATTTATTCTCACAATAGCCTTGTGATTTTTTTGCTCAGAAATTCTGTGTTGTGTATTTACATTTTGTTTTAAGGCATAAAACATTCATTTAATCTATCTTTTAAGTAATGAAAATTAAACATTTAATTTTTTGGAAAATAAAGGTAATTTAATATTACAATTAAAACATTGATTTAACATCCTTAAAAATAAGGTTTTTAATAATTTTAGTAGTAGTAGTAGCAGTCTGTTACGTACATTCTACTCAACAACAGTAATATATTTCTGCCACAATGTCTTCAAGTTAAACCGAACTTTTATTTTGTCGGGTTGCCGTGAATACCTTTACACTTCTGTGTGTGTGTGACATGAGGATAGTTTTACTCAGATGCTGATGAAGCGACTCTCAGAGCAGTTCTGGAGATGTTGTTCGTGTATTAATGTCCTCATTAGTGAGACGGCAGACACTGATATCACCACAAGCGTCACGCACGCTATTTGTTTTTTAAAACCAAATATTCAGCGCAGAGGATCAGGACAATTGGAGGGAAACTCAAAAACAGGACAATCCTTCGAGATAAACCTCTACAGATCAGAGAGGGAGAAGCAGTGAGTACAACTAACTGCAGTGGACAACATTTATTCTCAAATACAAGCACATACAATTTCAAATGGATCTTTTTATAGTTTTTAATAAGCTAAAAATGCTAAAAGCTATGGCTACCCTTCACTCTGACATTCCTCAATGTATCAAT
>NW_015508538.1:20921-21688 GCF_001515645.1 Sinocyclocheilus grahami | reverse complement strand
AGTGGTGTAGGTCAAATTAAATGAACATTTCACAACTAAGTGGTGTTAAAAAAAAACACTTTTATAGAATTTAAATATATTAGGGGTTGCACTGACTTAAAACAATATTACACACTGAAATATTTGTTACTTTTTAAATTAAATAAAATATATTTATAATAAATAGAATAATTGTGTTTTAATAAAAAGTTATGGTGTTTATTAAAATAGTTTAAATTTACACTTACATGGTAGTACTGTGGTGCTTTTTTGTTAGTGTAGAGAGATGCATGAAACACACATCATTACCTAGTTGTTCAGGTGCTGGCATCTTGTGCTGCTCATCTGGAAGGTGTTTATTCAAACCCGCTGAAGCTGATTATGTTGCGGGTGTGTTGTGTGCTCTGATGAGTTGACACACAGATAATCAGCTGTAGACAAACTCACACACTCATTACAATCAAAACACATGATAGACAGAAAACTCAAAAACTACACAACATTTGACTGTTGTGGCACACTAATGTGACATTTTAAAACTGACTTCTCTTTGTAATTACATTAAACAACGCAATGCCAAAGCAGCTTCTAATTGTTAAGCAATAAGCAGTAAAAAGCATATAAATAATATGCATATTGTGTTGCAAATACTATACATGCAAACTACAAGACTTACGTTTTTGGACACACCTATTCTTTATCATGACTATTTTTCACATTTTAGAGTAATAGTAAAGTTACCAAATTTACTATTAAACCCAAATGTATGGGAATAATATATATTATAT
>NW_015508538.1:18139-19383 GCF_001515645.1 Sinocyclocheilus grahami | reverse complement strand
GGACACCGGCCCTCCAGGACCGAGTGTGGGCACCCCTGCATTAAACACTCTAGTTTGGTTTAAGTAGAGCCCTTAAAGTGACATGGTAATGCAAAACAAAAGTATTTCAATATTTTTTTGTTCGTAAACATTTTGTGTGAAGTGGGAGTAAATATGAAGTGGGAGTAAAAACTATAGTTCGATGCTTTTGTGAGCGAATGCAAAGTTTTACGGGAATTGTATTACTTTTGTAAAAGAGCATGAAAAGTTTTGCAAGCAAATGCAGAATTTCTCATGGGAACACATTTTTATTTTGTGCGCAAGAGAGATGGGAGGAATACTATATTAAAATGTGTACTCTCATGAAACATTTGCATATTTTAATATTTGTGTAAGTGAATGCAAAGTTCTTCAGGGGATCGAAATACTTTTGCAAGAGGGAGACGAGAGAATAAATTGTATTTAAATGCATGCGCTTGCAAAGCTTTTGCATGAAAAACGATATTTCTATATATATTTCATTTTTTGCAAGAAAACACAAAGAGTTTTGTCAGCAAAAGCAAAGTTTCCAAGAGAATTTTCCAAAAGAGACAGATGAGAAAAAAAAAGTGAAACATCTAAACACAGAGTCTTATTAAAACCATACTTAAAGCAGTCAGCTTGGCTTCCTACATCTTTATTAACACTTCAAACGCTGTTACGTCATTAAAAGTTAAGGCACATTTTCAGATCCAAGTCCTGCTGGAATACATTTTATAATAAGAGTATGTTTGCCGCTGGGATTGTATATCACAGATGTGTCATAGAAACATGCACTCCATGGTGCATCTGCTCACACACACACACACACTTCAGCCAAAGACATCAGCAACTGCTTGTTAAGAGGCATTCGGTAAGGAGCATTCAGAAATATACATTCTGGGTAACATTCATTTCAGTCATTAATGGTTTCTTGTGACGCCCATCAATGTTCATTTGTGGATCTGTGTGTGTGTGCATAAGTTTGCATGCTACAGACATGTGCAATCCTACAGTCACTTCTCATTTGTACTGAGCAGAGAGGCATCAGATCTGGCCAGGTTCCTGGGTCAGTCCGAGTCTGCTGCATCTCAGGTGCTTTGGCATGAAACTAGAACCCTGTAAATGCATGCTTGGAGCCAACATGGCCGCCACAGATATGAATGCTGGTGGCTGGGAGAGGCACTCTTTCAGAAGATAAAACGGAAGACTCCTTTAACACACTCCAAACATGGCACTGAAAACCC
>NW_015508538.1:16525-17146 GCF_001515645.1 Sinocyclocheilus grahami | reverse complement strand
GTGCATAATAATTGAAAAATGTTTCACATCGAGTACACCATGTCACACTGTAGGATGCTGTCCCTACAAAATAATATGAAATATTGCTCCATATCTGTGGCTTCACAGCTTTAGTAAGTTTTTTCACCCGTAGTCATGGCAACTGAGCAAAGGCCAGCAGTAAGAAATCTGAATGTGGGAATGCAGCAGCGCGCACGCATACAGAATGAAGCAGGACAGCAGCCTCGGACACAATTCCCACCCAGACAAACAGGAACTGGGTGTTGTATCCTGAATCTTTTTGATTTTGTGCGCACATCAAGTCTGTCCCATAATGAACTACTTACTTGACGGGGAAAAAACCCTCTACACAGTTCAATTAAACACTTTTACAAAGAAAACCCAAGTCAACGTAGTTTCTTGCAGATCAGCTCAGGTGAGTTCGGTTAATCTGGGACATCTGGGAATGAAAAGAACCAATTCAAATGAATTGATTTGCCCACAACCTAGAAAAGTATTTAATTCGGAAACTTCTATGGCTAAAATGTTTTATTAATTCACAATGCCTCAAAAGTATGTACTATTATTGACCTGGCTGATGATATACAGTAGTCAACATTTGAAGTGGATCAAAAAAGTTCA
>NW_015508538.1:14433-15063 GCF_001515645.1 Sinocyclocheilus grahami | reverse complement strand
CACAAATTTCACGATTCGATTACCGATTCGATTTGATCCAATAGCGATTACTTGGGATATCAGGTACAGTACATGCCAAATTTTCGAGAGGAAAATGTTCCTGTGGTTCAGTGGTAGAGCATTGCTTTAGCAGTGTAAAAAGTCGTGGGTTCGATTCCCAGGGAACACACATACTGGGATAAAATGTATAGCCTGAATGCACTGGAAGTCGCTTTGGATAAAAGCGTCTGCTAAATGCATTAATTTAATTTAATTTTTTTTTTAAATCTCTCAACTAATGCTGTAAAATATACATGAGAGTCAGTTGGTACTACATTACTATATTATTGAAGGTTAAAATTGACTGATTAGTTAAAATTACACTTAATGACGTTTTTTAAATAATAACGTAACAATTACATAATATTTCTACTTCAATTTATTATTATTTTTTTAAATATAAACATAATGGTGGCTGTCATAAAAACTTGGATTTATTCAAACAAATGAAACATCGACGAACAATACAATTTATAATGAATCTGCTATATGGCATATATTTAGCAGCAAAATGACCCTCTCTACAGTTTATTTTTAAATGTAAATTTATTTATTTAAAAGGTAAATGTGACGTTATGTGGCATTGTTTAC
>NW_015508538.1:8908-12051 GCF_001515645.1 Sinocyclocheilus grahami | reverse complement strand
GTTTACCTGCTGTGACTCCAGACAAACTTCCCCGAGTCTCACTTCACGTCCTGGAGACGAGAGGGACGAGAGGGATTTCAAACTCTCTTCCAGGTGCTGCACACAAATAACAGCAGCAATCAGCACAATAGCCCTGATTATTCATATACATAATGGCAATTCTCCAGCACTTTGTTGGTCTTGCAGTATTGATGCCCTGAAGGGCGTAACAGACAGGAAGATGAAGGGAACTGTAGCCTGCTGATACAGCAAGCTACAGAGGAAGGAAAAAAGTGATATGGCAAGAGAATCCTAAAGCAAACAAACTGAGAAAGAGATGAAAGAAGAAAAATGGACATGGGCAGAAAAGGAGGATGGGTACTTGTGGCTCCTGCTTCTACGAGTCCATGTAATTGCACATTCAACATTTGGGACAGCGCCACAGATTAAAGGTGAACAAGAGAGCGCTGACCCGGCATTTCTCCAGTAGCGTGTGATTGAGATCTCTTTCGGCCTGTAGCTCCCCCTGCTGAGTGGAGGACAGACACTGCAGCTCAGACTGGAGAGAAAGCATCTCAGAGTGCAGCTGCAGCAAAGACTGAGACTGAAACACACACACATGAGATATCATCTTTAGCAGGGATTAGTCAGGATGTTCACTGTAGTCAAGCAAGTTGGTTATAGTCAGATAATCCCATTTTTTTCCTTTGGTTTCTAGTTCTAATATTTTTTATCAGCAGTGCTTCAAAGGGTGAATTTAGAAATGCAACATTTTAAGCTGCTCAAGCTATTAAAGCAGTGATTGTGTACTAATTCTCTGCCTTCAACAATACTTTTCAAGACTATTATGGTTAAACTTCAAATCAAGTTTGATGAACAATGTTCCTGTTATTATTTATTTATTAGTTATGTCGAGATAACGAGAAAACAACTCTCGTTATGTCGAGATAACGAGAAAATTACGTCGTTATAACGAGAAAACAACTTTTGTTATGCCGAGATAACGAGAAAATTAAGTCGTTATAACGAGAAAACAACTTTTGTTATGTCAGGATAACGAGAAAATTAAGTCGTTATAACGAGAAAACAACTCGTTATGTCGATATCACGAGAAAATTAAGTCGTTATAACGAGAAAACGAGAAGAAAAAATAATAATATTGCATGGCCGCTTAGAACTTCCGTACATTTCAGATGTACACTAGAGAAAAATTCTAAAATACATTCAGGTGATACATTTTTAAATAAACCTGTTCCTGTTATTATGCATAATACTTAAATGTATTTTATTTTGCAAGGAATATGTATATGTAATATGTAATAATAATAATTATGTATAATATAAAGACTATAAAAAGTATTAGATTGAAAAGCACTGTAAATATAGCCAAGCAAATTTAAATTTAAATTAAATAAACTTAACACTTAAATTAATTGTATTGTGCTCAACATAATACACTATTAAATACATTATTTTAAAAAAGTATTACCTCAAATACAGCATTTCAACCCTTTTTTTTATAAATAATGAAATATTAATATTAATGAAATATCAAGGTGACAAAGTATAAATAAGAAAGTAATTTTTCCAATTACTTTAACGAGCAAATAACGTATTGCAACTCGGAGGCCAACATTTAGAAAGGATATTGCAAGCTTTTCTACTTATTGATTTGCATGGATAATCCTCAAGGGGGTAAAAGACATGCAGTAGATCCTAGAAAAGTTTTTCTGGAGCAGTATTAATTATGTAAATGATGTAGAGGCCTTAGAAAGTCACTTATCAAATACCATACATCAATCTAATAATCCAATTCTGTCTCATCAGTGAGTTTTTTTGTAGTCTAAATGGATTTTGAAAATATTTGATTTAGCATAACCTTTAGAGAGGCAATTTTCCCTTGTTTGTATATAAACAGGTTTGAACATATACCTGTTCATGACTCCTCCTCTTATATTCGTCCTTTGCTTCTTCAAGACTTTTAATTTCTGCTTCCAAATCCTGTCGGGAAGGCAAAGACGATGTAAAAACTCAGTTTGTGTATTCTGGGATGTTATTACTACAGTGAGAGAGCCTGTACCCAGCACAGATGGTGGGTAAAATGACACACCTTGATTCTTAAAGAGTGATTCAGTGCTGTTCTGTTGCCCAGATACTGATTCAATTGAGACTTCTGATGTGATATAAGCTTCTCCAGCTCGGACACTTTCTCTCGAAGCTCCTGATTGGCTCGTGAGAGGTCACCTGACTTTGCCGATGCATCATTTAGTGCCTTCTTCAGCTATATAGAAAACGGGAGTAGTTGAATCAGAGTAGAACTGAATAAAATGTAAATGTATTTATAAAGCATTTATATATACCGGTAAATGCTGTACATTAAAATCTACCTCATTTCTTTAAAATTACCCGCTGTGCTGACTTTCTCCCAGAGTCTTTTTCCCTTTTGAGCAAGCTCTTGTGTGAATCTACATGTTCTGTCAATCGCCGAATCTCTGCCCTCGTCTCTTTATGCTCCGCCTCCCTGCTGATGCAGTCATGTATAATGTAAACTCAAGAAAACATGGAGGACGTAAGCCATAAACTCACATTCCCTCACCTCTCGCTGAGGGTGTTTAATTTGTCTTGTGCATTGTGGTTTTCCTGTAAGGCCTGCTCTAAACTCTGGGAAAGTTTCCTGTTGTCCAGTTGAGCTTCATCAAGTGCTTTTTGCAAAGATTCAACCTTCAAAAATGCGAGCATGTAAACAATTAAACTCCTCGATCTCATCTCTTGTTTATTTGGTCATCAGAGTGCTTGCGTGCGTTAAACCTTCTCATTGTTCTTTGCGTCGTGATTCTCTAGTTCAGCTTCAAGCCTCTGAAGCGCTTTCATAGCCTGCAGTCTGACAAACACACAACACACAGTAATGCTGGTTACTGCAAACAATCACTGACTTAAACAAAGACCATGTTTACAGTAATGCACTTATAATGGAAGTCTATGGGGCAAGACATTCTCCAGAAACTAGCAAATATTTAAGCACTCTCATAATTGTTTCATACAAAAAAACTAAAAAGTGTTATTTGAGCTGTGAAGTGTCTTAAACGCCTTAAATAATGGATTTATTTCCTATAAACTGTTTTTAGCTTCACAAGATGTTAACTGATGGACTGGAGTGGTGTGGA
>NW_015508538.1:746-3565 GCF_001515645.1 Sinocyclocheilus grahami | reverse complement strand
TAATTATATAATGCTAAATAGATCATGAGTGAGTGAGTGAGTGAGAGTGTGTGTGTGAGTGTGTGTGTTTGGTCCTGGTAAACCCTACGATATGGGGACAAAATGTCCCCACAAAGATGGCGATATCTGAAATCCTTGTCCTTCTGTAAGGGGTAGGTTTAGGTGTAGGGTTGGTGTATGGCGATAGAAAAAATGCAGTCTGGACAGTATTAAAAACATTACGCCTATGGAATGTCCCCAGGAAACATGAGTGAGTGTTTGTGTACCTGGACTTGATCTGCAGCTGCTCTGAGATCTCGTCCATCCCTGATGAGTCTGCTGTTCTCCTGCTGCTGTTTCTGCAGAGCCGTCTTCACACTCTAAACACACACAAACATCATGAGACGTGTCATTCCCGCCGTCAGTGTCCCCCTCACATGTTCTCGTACCTTGATCTCTTTGGTCAGCTGTGATATCAGAGTCTCCTTCACTCCTGAGAGGAAACAAAACACTTTAGTTTCACAACCAACAGACATACTGTAGTATAGACATAGTTTAAAATGTCCCATAATTCAGTATTTCTGACCGGATTGGTCTCGAAGCTCCCGACACTCTCTTTCCAGGCCCAGAATTTGCTCCTCCCTCTTCTTTAGCTCTGCCCTGTTTGCCTGTCTGTCAGTACGTAAGGCGTGACAGTCTGCTTGAAGAACCTCCACCTGACAAGACACCAGCAAACAGTGGTCAGAAAGCTTAAATTAGGCATTTTATAAATGTCTTGATTTGTTTTGGCCCATTTTATCGTCCATCAGGTGAAGGTCTGATCATTTAGAAGCAGCCTCTTCTCAACAAGACACATGATTCAAGATCATTTAAGTACATTTATCAATCAGATAAGAAGTAAGATCACGATCAATGAGACAATGTGAACCTTTACTAGTCTTTTCTTCAGTTTACCTGTCTTCTCTCCCTCTCCACCACTCTCTCCACCTCCTCCACTCTCAGCAGCAGTGCATTGTGGGATTGCTCAGCCTCCAAGAGTGCTGTGGTCTCCCGCGCCATCTGCGAACAGTTTCAAAGGTCAAGAACTATCAATTGATATAGAAATAACAATTTTACTTATGATATTATAAAGATTCATTGGTTGAACTGAGAAAAACATGAATATACACTCTTTGAAAACTCTTTGAAAATTGTTGTTATCGTAAAACGTTTCCGTTAATTAAAATAAAGAAATCTGAAAGTGAAATTAGGCTGATTGGGTGAAAAGGAAACTTTTTTAATATGACCTTGTAGTTATAAAATTACTAACTGAAATAAAACGAAAATAAAAACTAATATTAAAATATTTAGGAAAAAATTTAAACAAACAAAGATGACAAATACACATAACAGAATTACTAAAAATGTATGTAAAATTTAAATATAAATGAATTAAAAATAATTATTAATTTATATATTAAATTAATTAATAGTGAAAACTATAATAGCATATACATGACACTAAAAACACTGCTTAAAATATTTTATAAATATATAAATAAATACTAGTTTCCATTTCACATGAAAACTGAATGGGTTCATTTAATAATCTTTGCACACAAACATTTCATGCAGTCTCTTAATTAATATGAGCCCATAAGCTGTTTTACTTTAGCAGAGGTGGTTTTCTCCAGCGCCTCCCTGAGTCGGAGCACCTCCCGCTGCGCCTCCTGTCTCTGCTCACAGGCCTGCTGAAGCTCATCCTGTAACTGCAGCACCTCCCGCTGTGAAGAGCACTGCTCCTCCTCGTGCTGCTCCTGCAGTGCGGTTAATCGCTCGTGCAGATGCACTACACACAGAGGGAAATTACAAACACTGGAAACTGCTCCCACAGATGCACGCTGACAAAATTAGAGTAAAACTCTCTAACACACACGCGTTTGCTTAGTTATCTTAATGGGGACATTGCATAGACTTTTCATTGTTTTTATATACAGCTAGTTATAAACTATACTATAACTATACTAAACAAAACAAAAAATACTATACTATACTAAAAAAATGACTTTATTCAGTTTATGTTATACTGTTTTTATAGTATAAAAGCAGATTTTGGAAGAACACACACGCGTTTGCTTAGTTATCTTAATGGGGACATTGCATAGACTTTTCATTGTTTTTATATACAGCTAGTTATAAACTATACTATAACTATACTAAACAAACAAAAAATACTATACTAAAAAAATGACTTTATTCAGTTTATGTTATACTGTTTTTATAGTATAAAAGCAGATTTTGGAAGATTTTTTTTTAATTTTGCTTACATTTTGGTGCATTTGTCACTACAGGTATTTATTGCATTATAAAATAAAATATACATTTCTGAAATGTTTAATAACCCTTTAACAAAGTTCAATAAACCTTCAAAACTAAATAAGTAACAGTAAAAAGTTTTGAAAAGATTAAAAAAACAGGGATGTTATATCGGTACCACAGCAGTTATCAGTCTATATACACATATACATATATATATATATATATATATATATATATATAATTATTATTTTTATTGGATATTTTATTGTGCATGCGCATTTACCCTGTTTTTACATTTGGACTCCTCTATTGTCATCTAATGCTCTTCTAAAGTCAATTTTAAAAACACTAATAATTTAATGACACTGTTAAATGTAATGTATTGCAAATCTCAAATATCCATACTGCTGTGATGCATAATTCACATTTAGATTCACATGCACCACTGAAAACTGACCCATGTTGGATGGATTGAGCTGTCTGTCCGTCTCCAGACGGAAGGTGGTGAGTTTCAGAGCGTGCAAAACACTTTCTAATCTGCA
>NW_015508538.1:0-736 GCF_001515645.1 Sinocyclocheilus grahami | reverse complement strand
CCTGCGGCACTCAGGGCGCGGTGGATGTTCACAGGACTGATGGGACGCTTAGAGGAGCTCCCATCTGAAGAGTTCACGAGCAGCTGATCTGCAGACGCTCCCAAAGAGCCCAGACTCCTCACTAACTCCTCTGTCTGCTGCTCCGCTGTCTGAAGACACCGCTGTAAGACGGAGAGAGACTCCGGAGCCGTGGCCCCTACACTCAGGGAACAGATCACTGACCTGGACATTACTGAGAGAGAGAGAGCGAGAGAGAGACACAGACAGACAGACAGACAGACAAGATAGACAAGAGAGACAGACAGACAGACAGATAGATAGACAGACAGACAGACAGACAGACAGATAGATAAAGACAGACAGACAGACAGACATAGGTAGATAGATAAGACAGACAGACAGACAGATAGATAGATAAGACAGACAGATAGATAAAGACAGACAGACAGGTTAGATAGATAAGACAGACAGACAGACAGATAGATAGATAGACAGACAGACAGATAGATAGACAGACATATAGATAGATAGATAGATAGATAGATAGATAGATAGATAGATAGATAGATAGATAGACAGACAAGACAGACAAGACAGACAGACAGACAGATAGATAAGACAGACAGACAAGACAGACAGACAGATAGATAAGACAGACAGACAGACAGACAAGACAGACAGACAGACAGATAGACAGACAGACAGATAGATAAGACAGACAGATAAGACAGACAGA
>NW_015508537.1:4345-21684 GCF_001515645.1 Sinocyclocheilus grahami | reverse complement strand
TCTTTATCTCACTGTCATAATAATCAATCTGTTGTCCATCCAGTGTAGTTACAGCAGAAATATCTGGGAATCCTGCAACCGTCTGTCCATTTATTTCAGTGTAAAGTGTGATGAAGGTGTGCCTCTCTGAACAAACAACAAGACAACATAAAGCTCTCAGACACCACATTAAAATTACTGTTTGCATGTTTCAGCATTTTCTTTTCACTTCATCAATACTTTTGCAGTTTCATCATAAATTAGGCAACACTGGAAAGGTTTAAACTTAAAACTCATCCTGTGAAAACATTGTGTTACATTATAAACTGTACTATAAAACCTTTTGCGGGCTCAGTTTTTGTGATATCAACTTCAAATTTGGAGCATCACTAGGTTAGATATACCGATATATTTTTATAGCAATTTTACAGTCCAAATTATTTTGTCAAACAAATTTCATATAAAATAAGTTCAGTACATTGGCTTTACTAAAACTTCTAGAACTTTTTTACTTGTTCATTTTTCAAGCGTTTATAATCTTATAATCTTATAATCTGACACTGATAATAATAATCAGTGTCTTCTTTAAAAAGACCAACCTTGGGCCTGTATTTCAAAGCATTCTTGAATCTATGGATCTATGTTAACGGGTTAATTTGCATCCAAATGTTCATAACTTTAGTCATTCATGTAGGACTAGATAAAAAACTAATTTGATAAAAAGGGAGAAAACAATAATAATAAATTGTTTTATATTTGAGAAAATTAGAAAACACCACATGATTTTCTGTCAGTTCAACCAGGGATATTATCAATAGCTAAAACTATTCAAAACATTTAATATAACAACACTGTTAATTAAAATAAAGCTGAAATCAAACAAAATTAACAATAAATATAATACAAATATTAGTTGAAACTAAACAAAAAGGCAAAAAACTGAAATTAGTTTACGTTGAAGCACTAAAATAAACACTTATTCAACATATTAATAAGACTAAAGGGAAGTAGCTGAAGGCCTCACTGACAGAAAAATCTTTCTTTCCTTTTTAACGCCATGCCAGCTTCTGTGGCTATATTCACGAGAGCCTAAATATGGATTTACTTGATTAGCTAACAGAGAATTCATCCTTTAAATGATGTTATGAAATGAATCTCACCTGAGTAAACAAAAGGTACGCAGATGAAGAAAACGATGACCTTCATTATGGATAAAGATCTACGCATTTGACTCTCAAATAAGCGTAGCTGTCAAAGAGCGCTGCAAACACTCTTCAAAAACTTCACCACATCCACAGGAAGAAGTGGTTACTGAGGGAAGCTGCAGGTCTAAATAAACAGTTTCAATACGGATGTTTAAGGAGGAAAGTTTTACTCACAAGTTGACCGCTTCATTCAGTAACCATTTTTTTCCCAGACAGACATTCGATCAGTTCTGTTAACAGGTAGATCTAACACTAATATTCAGGTACGGAAATGCTGCAGAAATTGAATGAAGTAATCAAACGTAAAATAACACTGGATAGTCTTCACTGTATAAATAAATTCAGACAAGTCCTTGCACAATCCAGTGCCAAATAAAGCCCTGTCCTCCTGAAGCTCCACAACCTCTCGTGAGCCAAAAGGTGCCTTACGCGCCTTCATTTTCATTACCAAGAACAATATTTCAGCAGCAGTCACATCGGCCCTTGAGGAGGAAAATTATGCAATTGACCCCCGGTTTCACAGACAAGGCTTAAACTAGTCCTGGACTAAAATGCATGTTTGAGCTGTTTTAACTGAAAGCCAGTTGCACTGACATATCTAAAAATTTGTCAGTGTTATTGTTTTGTCTCAAGATGCACACCAGTAATGTTTTTTTTTCTAAATCACATTTATAAAAGCTACCTAAATTCCCTAATTGAACTAAGACTTAATCCTGGCTTAGTCTAAGCCCTGTCTGTGAAACCGGGCCTTAGAGTTTTCTCAGCTAACACACGATGTACCAGTTATGTAATCTATAGGTATGTTTTGGTCATTTCATGATCTAATAATTGGGCGTTAATAGGACATTGCATGCACATGATTTCATTACCATCAAATTACCAACTCAAAACGTCATCAGTGCTAACTCTTATGGTTATAAGAAAACCAAGAACGGCCCAGCTACATATCATACTCATAATACTTTAGTCATTTCATAACTTATTGGCAACATAACTGCAAAGTCATGGGTCTGATAGCACACGCACATCACTGAGACGTCTATTTGACGTCTGCATTACATCTGCAAGACGTATTTTTTAGAGTGTTTGCTCATCTGCAATACATCTACAGGACGTTTCCTATCAGATGTCAAATAGACGTTTAGAAGATGTCTTTAAGATGTTTATGATGTAAAACTGACAGAGCAGATGCTTTCCAGATGAAGCGATCTTCAACAGACGTCTTGCAGACGTACCTGTGCAATCTGTACTTTCATTACCATCAAATTGCACGTTCCTTTAATGTGTTCTGATGACTAGAATTTGCTATTTAAATCGTCAGTGACAAAATTTCCCTTGAGATAAAATGTTAATGTTGTAATGTAACAAAATGTATGTGCTCTTTATATATGATGTTATATACAGCACACGCCTCCACATTTTAAACAGATAAATGCGTGAATAGTGTAACATCTGACAGGACAGTTAGTTTTTCTGAGGGGAGAGACTTATTTTTAATTTCGCTACAAGATACGAAAATAACGTTAGAATAATGACAACATCTGACAGCAGATACACATTTTTCTCAGACACTTTTCACTTAAAAAACAAACATTTTTTATTTAAAAAGTTCATTATTTTACTGACAAAATATTTAAGTTTTTAGTCTTGTATATTTCTTTCATTAGATCCGATAACATTTTATTATGTCATATGATCATGTTACAACATGCCCCCCAGATGTTACAGTGTACCCCACCTATATGGGGCATGTTGTCACATTTCACTTCTGTTCTTTTGGGACAAATAAAGAAAGTATACAATGTTATTATGAATCAAAACCACGTATTTTTACTTGACAAGTGTGAAATTAATGTGGGAAAAAATATCGAAAAAGAGAGATCTGCATGGTGTTCTTTTTTTAATGTTTCATTTTAACAATAAAAACTCACAAAGCTAGCTCTTTAAAAAATGAATAATCATTAAACGTATATATCTTGAAAATAAAATATTCTGCATTTACAGAACCTTTTCTTTTACACTTCTGCATTGTATAAAGCGCTGTACAATAAAGGTGACAACTTGACAATATTTACAAATGCAAGAGGTGAAAGAAGTTCACACACACACACACAGTAATACATCTAATCACATGCATCAAAGACACACGTTATTAATGTAAGTTTCATGTACACACAACTGTACTGCTCATGGATGTTATACAAAAGTTCTCATCACATCTATTATCCATTATTGTCCACCATCATCTGTTTGCCCACATCCAGGGACTGTGCAGACGATTGTCCATCGCTGTCGGCCTGTGTTACAGGATGAAACGCTTTCTCAGACTTTGGTTTCTGAAAATTTATGTCATAAAGAATAAAAGAAGCTCTTATTAATTACACTAAAGCACCATGTGACAAAACAGCAAACCCTCTCAAATGCTGCTTAAACATTTGGCTTTGTTTTTATAAACATAGCAAAGTCAAAGCTAACATATCTTACACTAAATCTCTGTTTCATCAAACCAGTACACATCTAAAACTTCTAAAATATATTATTAGATCAGAATTTTTGAAATGCAGATTTTCTTTTGAAAAACTCTTTCAATACAGTTTTTATTGAAATGGTTATGAGACTTTAGACCAGCCATCAGCTAGATTAGTCTGAATAAAACTGGATTATGCATTCATGCATCTTGATATTATGATCACGGAGAGACAAGTTATTAATAACAATATGTCTAATTTCTTGATATCTGAAGACGTTTTGGAGTAGGTGCTAGCATTCAAACATTTGTAATCACCCAGACATTCTAGTGGCTACTGAAATTAGGCTTTGCAGTTTAAAGTGAAGATTACGCAGAAATTCCGCATTGTGATGTGTAATGGACATGGTTCTGTGTATCAGTTATTGATTGGATGGATTGGAGAATTCCTGCATGTGTCACCAAAGTCTGTCATTTCACCAAAAGATCCAGTTATGACTTTAAGAGGAAACCCACACACGTGCACAGATGAATCATTCACAATAATAACATGCATTTAGAAAATAGATTTAATTTCATGTCAACTTCAATGTCATTTTATTCATTGTAAAATAACATAATAATGATTCGCAAAATTATTAGTAAAGCATATTAAATTCCATCTTGGTCACGTGTCAAAAACATGAAAATGTGTGTGTGAATCCAAACTTTTGAATGCTAATGTCACTGCAGCTGATGAGACCACTTGAATGAGAAATAATATCAGCTCAGAGATCGACAGGTAAACATACTTACCATAAGATGCCTTTTTTATGTAAAATGCAAGCAAAACAAAGCTGCTGCTGCGCTTGATCCCAAAAATATGGTAAGAATTCTAATGTATAACTCTAGAGGACCTAAAATAGACGCACGTGAATAAAAATACACAGAAACAGTCAAATCGGGCTGCAACAACTGATCAAATCAATAATAATCAATACAAACAAATATAATCCACGCATATATATAAAAAAGTGATTCTTTGGGTCTGATCCTAAAAAGCCACTGTAATGGTTTGATCTATGTGATTCTTTTTTTAAGACTGACTCATATTGACATCGTCTTCTTATTCAACTTTGGTGCATTTGTAATACAAATGAAAACAACTCTGAGTGCTTTCTGGCTGTATACAGCGTCATATGAGGAGAAGAACGCACACAAACAGCACCGTGTATCAGTAACATGATATATACTGAATAATGACTTAAACACACAAAGCTGTCACATGACTTCAGAAGACCTGAAATAATAGACTGAAATACAGTCTCGCAAACTAATTTCTTGATATTTTTTCTTTACTTGCTTTTGGAGCTTGACGTGAAAATCTTTGTAGTGAGAGAGAGAAAATAACCATGAACACAAAGCATTAAAAGTATGATTAAGATTTTTTTTTTAACTTACTGTTGTTACTCTTAATCTTGTCCTCAGTCAGAATCTTCCGGATGGTCCCTGTCTCGTGCTCCACCACACAAACATACTGGTGCGTCAACCAAGTCGTCTTGAGGAACATTGAGGATAGATGTCTTCTGGAAGGTCCCATCCTCATTTGGTAGTAACTGTCCACGATCCACATCCTCATCGTGATCTTCTCCATTTCTTAACCAGGTGAAAGTCACTCCTGATGGGTAAAAACCTGTGGCAAATTAAAACATGGAAGAAATATTGTGATTATTCCTTAATAATTTCAGTAGTAGTAGTTGTACATACATTCTACTGAACAATAGTAATACATTTCTGGCAGAAACTATATATTTTTGACTCTCAGAGCAGTTCTGGGGATGTTGTTCCTGCATTTATGTCCTATTTAGTGAGAAGGCAGATGCTGAAATCACCGCGAGCGTCACGCGCGCTTCAGTATGTGTGTAGTAAACAAAACCGCGTGACATTCATTCAGACCATAGACTATGATTCAGACAGACACAGAACATGCAGGATTTATATTTAAATAGCCTTTTGCGGCTTAATATTTACAGATACTAGTCCATGTCACGGTTTAAGTGTAATGACCTTCCTTTGAATAATTCATCCAAACTTTGACAAATTCCGTGACATTCCGCTTTATACAGTAAATACCGTTGACTGGATTCCGCAATTCCATCCATGTTTTCCGCATCGCGTAACTCACAGGGCCATAGGCGTACCTTGTGGGAAGGTCCAAACTTCACCTCTGAGTCTCTGTCATCAGAATCCTGCGTGTTGAGGGTCCTGAGGTGTGCACCAACCCATTTAGAGCATCTGTAATGAGCCGATTTCATGGCTTTGTTTTGATGAGGTTGACTTTGGAAAAAAACACATTCTGAAATTTCGAAATTATCATACATTATGGGTTTTTTTCATTATTGATCGTACATCATACAGAGGTCAAAATTATCGTACAAATACGATAATTATCGTACGTCTGGCAACACTGAGCTGCAGTGATGTACTAGACCAGGGGTGGGCAAACTTTTTTGACTGGAGGGCTATCTCAGGTTTTTAATATACTATAAGTGAGGGGCCGCATAGTATAATCATGACAAATGAAGCTTTAATTTTTAGAAATTCTATATTGTACTGTATTATAGCGAAAGTATACATGCCAGTTCTATTCTAGCACCATCTCTACTTTGTTTTTTTGTTCTTTTTATGAGCATAAAATAAGCATATATAATAAAGAGAAAACATATAAATAGAAAAAAAGGAACGGAAAATATGTGTATAAAACAAACAGAAATTATAGTGCCATTCGTTATAAACAACATTTATTATAAACTCCAAGCCAAAACGAATACATAAAGCGAAAGTGAAACTAGAGGCGTCTGGGAATGCATCGATCCGAATGTGCCATGATAAAATTTATAATCCGGAAAACAGCAGAACCAAAACCCAAATACACACTGACTAAGCAAATAAATATAGCTAATCCAAACAATATTATTTTTATCACCCATGAAACGCATACTCCAATTTGACCCATACTTTACATAGTTTTCTTATTTTCAGTTTTATATTTTCTTATGTACAAGTTTTATTGAAGAAAAAAACAGAGAACTGCATGTGTTATTAAATGTTTCCGTTTATTTATTTTTTTCCATTTGAAACTCACAAAAGCTAGCCGTCAAACTATTATTATTCAGTGAACTGTATATTTACAAAAAAGGGTTATTTTAATTTAAAAAATATACAAATGTGAGTGGTGAAAGACAAGATCACAAACAGTAGTACATGTAAGGTGCCCATCACACCTGATATTAACATAAGTTTAATATCTAGACAGTATCTGGATGCTCTTTAGATCATTTGCATTTGCACTTATGCATTCATGTGTCTCCAGTGTGTTTTTAGAGACGCAACGCCACACAGATGTCAGAAAGTGTTCGTTATGTGTTTGTTTGAGCATGTGTTCATCTTGTTTGGGAAAACAGGTCAAATAATGCATACACTTTGCATTCTAAGTGTATTTTTTCCTTCACATTGCAAATGTCAAAAAAAAAAGATAAAAAGTTGATGTTTCATTCTTTGTGTCATTGGATACACAAATTGTTCCTATGCAAATTATGACTTTTTGAAATGTTCCACTAACAATGCAAGGATAACATTTTAATGCTAACGTTTTTAGAACGTTTATCAGTGGCAGTTGATAAACTTTGATAACTTTGAGAGAAACTTTAGAAAATGTTACGAGAACGTTCCCTGTTAGCTGTATTATTCAACTATTAGACATGTTTTAGTCACGCATGCATGCTGGAAATCATCAGATCTCCCACATCCTGAAGATTCCTGATCGGACTGGAATCTGGGGAAAGTGCAGGTGATTGGAGAAAACCCTTCAAAGACCTTTGTTGATGTAAATATCGCTTTCAAAGAGTGAAACTGGCTGATACCCACTTTTTATCTGCAAAGAAATGTCATAAATATCAATTAAATTAGGATATTTTTAATTACACGATTTGAATGACCACTGAAACAGCATGCGACCGATTCCAAATCTCAGATTTTTGCAATTACACACTTAACTGGAATTATAAAAACAGCAAATCCTGCAAATGTCTTTAAGCTTAATGTTGCTTTAAGACAAACATTTGGCTTTGACTGTTTTTGTAAATATAGCTTGTAAATATATTTCTTGACATTTAAAGATGTTTTGAAGTCAGTTTACACTAGCATTCAAAAGTTTATCACATGTGAATTTAACTGTTGAAGATGAGGCTGTGCATAATGTACAGTATTTCAAAAATAATAGTGATCTTCTACAATAGTGAAGCATTGGCTTTATATAATTCCACCTTACTGGAATTATAATCAAACATTAAAATGTGTGTAAATCTAAATGTTCGAAAGCTTGAGTAATCGCTGAGGACATTCCTATCATCCTACAGCTAATGAAACCACTGGAATGAGAAAAAAGAGATGTAAACATATACTTACTTTACGAACAAGGAATTCAGTACCAATATACAGGACAATGAGGACTGCGAGGATGACTATCAGTACGAATATCACATCCACAAGTATTTTGAAGTATGTTTTTGTAGGTCCTTAAATATAAAATATATAAATAAATAAAAAATACAATAATACACAGAAACAGCAAAATAAGGTTGAAACAACTTACTGATGAAATAATAACAACAATACTGATAATAAAAAGTTATTAATTAGTTAGCTCCAGGGTCACTAACAAGATAAAATTGTTAATTGGAAATAAAGCTAAAATAAAATAAAATAAAATATAGATATTTGATTAAAAAAGTTTTTGTTTAATGAAGCAATCCATGAGAAAAGAAAGAGACATTAATGACCTATTATAATAATTAAAATAGATCTACTTGATGAACAAAGAGAAGTTCTCAAAAACAAGCTACCTCTTCCCTCAAAATCCCATTTCCTTGTCGTCAAGAAATATATCCAGTCAGTGCACTTATCTCTATAGTATTGTTTTAGATAGACAAGTTGTTCTCTGTCTTTGTTCCACTTCTGCACTGTGGGTATTGCTTCTGGTACAGATGCAGTGTATCTGAGCTCCTCGAGGTCTAGAGAGATGAAACCCTGTCCATCATAACTGTACTCATCAAACCCATGTATGTGTCGAGTCACATAATCCCAACCACATCCATGCATCCTCTGATACCTAACACCTGAGGAAGAAAAGTGGGAACCATAAAATGTTTTTTTTTTTTTTTTTTTTTTTTACTGTATAAAGTAATCTTTCACATTTAAAACTGTAGTATAAAGTATTGTAACTCACCATGCGAGTGATTCAATTGCTTCATCAGAAAATGAATATTGATTTTGTTGGTCTGCTGGAATCGTTCTCTGATCTCTGTGTATTTTTTCCATGTTTCTGTAGATGCAAACTCCTTCATCCAGTCCTGTTTGGTAATCAGCTTCTTTATCTCACTGTCATAATAATCAATCTGTTGTCCATCAAATACAGTTACAGAAGAAAACTCTGGGATTCCCGCAACCGTCTGTCCATGTATTCCAGTGTAAGTAGTGATGAGCGTGTGTGATGCTGAGAAAATATTCAACAAAGACAAAGTTCTCGAGCATGATTAAACACCACATACAGTGTCATAAATCAAATCACTATAAAATACCACAATCCAAATGAATATCAATTGATTAATTTGAGACACTAGTCCCACTGAAAACTATTCCTAGCTTTTTGTTTTTAATTATAGTTCATATTCATGTTCTTTGGAGAAGTGGCCAGGTTTTATTTATATATTTATTTTCTTTTGGCCAGAGTTCTACTTGTTTCACTCATTTAAGCACATTTTCTGACTGTGAATCCAGTTTTGATCTTTACCTTAGCAACCATACCAAATCTATTCTATTAAACACAGCTCGTGATTTTCTGTCTGTTCAACACACGGAAGTAGCTGAAGCCCTTGCTGACAGAGAAATCATCGTTTAAATGACTTTACAAAGCAAATCTCACCTGAATGAACAAAAGGTACGTAGATGAAGAAAATGATGAAGTTCATTGCAGATGAAAATCCATTAATTTGACACAATACTTTGTGTAGTCGTCGAAGAGTGCTGCTAAAACTCTTTAGCATTTGCCACACCTGAATTAACAGGAAAAACCGGTTACTGAGCGAGTTACGTCAACTTGGGAGTAAAAGCTTCCGCCCTAAACTTCCGTATTAAGACTGTTTATCCAGAGCTGCAAAGACATGTTCTGCGGCTGCGCTCAGGAACCGGTTTTGATTCAGGTGTGGCAAATGCTAAAGAGTTTTAGTAGCGCTCTTCGATGACTACACAAAGAATTGTGTCAAATTAATGGATTTTCATCTGCAATGATCTTCATAATTTTCTTCATCTACGTACCTTTTGTTCATTCAGGTGAGATCAGTTTTGTAAAGTAATTTAAACGATGATTTCTCTGTCAGCAAGGCCTTCAGCTACTTCCGTGTGTTGAACAGACAGAAAATCATGAGCTGTTTTTAATCTGATATGCAATTTTTTTCTCAAAAATCTTAAAAAGCCAGGCTAACAGAGCTAGTTAATAGATTCAGTGTTTGCTGATCTTTTGTGGACTGAAAAGCAGGATTAAGTTTTGTTGAAGCTGCACTGAAATGTAGTATTTTCCATTGATGTGTACTTGTCTCATGCAGGCAAATCAATCTAAAAGGCAAACGTGAGACAAGCCTGAGCCATCTATGCACATTTTAATGTAAATTAAAGAATAGACTTGCTGTGCAGGCATGTCTGTTTTCCACGGCGCTGTGAAAGATGGTTATCTGTGCAAAAGTATTGATTTTAAAAATGGCTTGATTGGATGGTTGTGGTTTGCTATCAGTGGATCTCATGTGAGTGGCAGGTTGCCCCGTCATCAGAGCAGGCAATGACAATTTTATGATCGGTTTATAAAGGCTACTACGAGCACCTTTTCCCCATTTTTATCACAGAATAAGGCAGGAAATGTATAGTTTCTATAGGCTACTAAATATGTAAATCAGTACTGCATTATTCATATAGTTTATTTATTACCTGGAGATAGTTTGAAAAACGCACACAAACCGTATATTTTTGCAATCGTGTGTTTATTGTCTTCACGTTTTTTCTGCTTTTTATTCAGCTCAGCTACAGCGATAGCCGGATGTTTTTGATTTCCTGTAAGTCATAAGCATAAGCTGCGTCCGAAATCGGATACTTCCATACTATATAGTAGGCGAAAAACAGTATGCGAGGCGAGTAATGTGTCCGAATTCATAGTATTCGAAAAACAGTAGGCGAGCAGTACCCGGATGACCTACTACTTCCGCCCGAATTCCGTAGCATGCATACGATGGACACTTTACTATCCCATGAGGCCACGGGAGAGGAGGCGTCATATTCGAAAATGGCGGAAGGCGACGACGCAGCTCTTTTCAAGTGTAAAATTTGCTAGCTAAATCGGTGATTGTACTTGCCTTATTTGATAAATGATTGACAAGCTGTCGACGAAGGCTTTGATCTGCAAGCAGCTGACCGACGCCTCCTCTGAGCTGTTGATCCAATCAACGTTAAAACGCAGATGAAAGCTGTAAGAATTACGTGAAACATTGCTGATGTTCGCGCAGTAGTGAGGGCTCTTTAAATTTTGGCGCTGTTGGGAAGACGCATGTCACGTGACAACATCAACATGGCGGATGTAGTACGTCCGAATTCCATTCATACTACTCGCATTCATACTATATAGAACGTACTTTTTTAACAGTCGAGTAGTACGTTCAAATGCAAATGTAGTACCTACTAAGCAGTATGCGATTTCGGATGCAACCTATGGGTGACCGTTAAAAAAGTTATGCAAATCTTCCCACATAGTGACGTAGACATGTGGGGGTGTGTTAGAACGAGCAGTTTTAGGTAGGCGTGGCTGAACTTTTATAAAGAATATCTCTTTAGATTTGAGACTTTAGTCTTTGCAACTTTACAGATCTTCTTTATGCACCAAGAGCTTGTAACACTCCAAAGAGAAAGGAACACTTGAAATCGCAACATATGACCCCTTTAAAAACTAACTCTTGAACTTACATCAGCATGATAAAATCGATATCAAATGACAAAAAACATGTTTGAAAACAAAATATTTGAAGTGAAATTTAATTAATTAGTTTGTCTCACATCCCATTAGATTACATGGAGAGGGCGGGGTTTATGACCTATACTGGGACCAGCCACCTGGGGGCGATCGAAACGCGATGGCTTCACTTTTGAGCACTAGTGAGGCACGCTTGGTCATAAGTCATTCCTTCTGAGTCTGTTTTGGACTTTCTGCACGAGAGCGCCCTCCGGGTTCGAGTATGAATTAAACATACACTGCATGAGAGTGTTGAGCGGTCCAGATATTCACTTCTCCTCATTTTGGATACGAATAAAACGTCAGGTCATGCATAGACTATCGATACGGTCTCTTTGAATTTAATCTAGAAACCAATACATGAACACACCTGTCCGAATAAAGTACGGGGGACGAATTTACATTTCATTAAAATTAAATATTAAAAATGCAGCTAATGTTCTAGACAGCAATATAAACAAAGGTGCCCGTCCTCTTTCATTCTTGCTGTTTGATTGGAAAAAGTTTAAAGGGCGTCAAGGGGTCTTGTCTTTATTATCTGACTAAAAACTATTACTTTGAACTTTTATTACAGTATTTATTTAAAAACCGTAGAGTGCCTTAAAATAATTATCACAACACTGATAAAACAGGATTATACTGATTTTCTCATCCTCCGATTTATACTTATCAATCCTGTTTTTATTATCATTATCATTCAAAAAATTAATAAATTCAGAACAGGATTAGAATATAATTCTATTTTAAATAAGACAAATATTTTTTTTCTACAACAATAGTGTTTACAACAGCAAGACCACCATACCCTGTAAACTCAATAATAATAATAATGGGCCTAATAGTCTATAATTCCGTTTCTAATTCCAGAGTGATTAAGAGGTGCAAAGAAAAAATTATTTAACTTTTACACTTAAAA
Source organism: Sinocyclocheilus grahami (assembly GCF_001515645.1). Taxonomy (NCBI): domain Eukaryota; kingdom Metazoa; phylum Chordata; class Actinopteri; order Cypriniformes; family Cyprinidae; genus Sinocyclocheilus; species Sinocyclocheilus grahami. Next base: position 9,028 of record NW_015508537.1, on the reverse strand, counting down.
TGGTCTTTTCTGTTCTGTTTCTTTTTCAAAACTGCTTCATGGCATTTGCTGTTATCAATACAGAAGCATCAGTTTCGATACATGTCTCAGCAAGGAGCACAGCCCTATTAAAAGCCGTGCTCCATGTGCCCCTTTTATACTTTGAGCACCTGCTCCTCCAAAGGTCTCTGCACGGCCCTGCATCAGAGAATAGATTTAGAGAACATGAATATAAAAAATAATGATAATTTATAATAAATACTGCAATATTCCTTAAAAAAATTTAATGAATTTTAATTTGATGGTGCCTTTAAAAGAAAAAAACTGAAAGACTTGTCTTTGACATGTCTTCAAACAGTAATTTGGTTTATGACACTATGTGGTGTTTAACCCTGGTTAAGAGCTTTATGGTGTTGTGTTTTTTGTGATGCTGATTGTTTGTTGAATATTTTTCAGAGTTACACACGCTCAAGTCTACATACACTGGAAAAAGAGGACAGACGACTGCTGTAACTACACTGGATGGACAACAGATTGATTATTATGACAGTGTGATAAAGAAGCTGATTCCCAAACAGGACTGGATGAAGGAGTTTGCATCTACAAAAACATGGAAAGAATACACCAAGTTCAGAGAACGAGTGCAGCAGACCAACAAAATCAACATTACTGCTCTAATGCAGCGATTCAATCAGACACCTGGTGAGTTACAATACTTTGTTACATGGCTCTCTGAAATACTTGATTCTGATTGGTCAGTCTTGACATTCTGAGGTCTGTTATTCGCCATAATGACGGTTGTCAATAGAAACGATGTATAATGACGCTTCTTTAATGTCTCAGATCGTGATGCGGATATAATCGCTCTCATTTCATCTCATTCATCATATGCTCAGCAGCCTCAGTTGCTGAGCATATGAAACCAGAGCACTATGGTAATACTGGTGGTATTCGTTCGTCATGTTGTTCGTCATGTTGCTAGAACTATTGTTTTGTACTCTATCATGGATTATAAAAGTGAAAGTGACGTGTGGCCAAGTATGGTGACCCATACTAGGAATTAGAGCTCTGCATTTAACCCATCCAAAGTGCACACACACAGCAGTGAACACACACACACACACACACCGTGAACACACACCCGGAGCAGTGGGCAGCCATTTATGCTGCGGTGCCCGGGGAGCAGTTGGGGGTTCGGTGCCTTGCTCAAGGGCACCTCAGTCGTGGTATTGAAGGTGGGAGAGAGCGCTGTACATTCACTCCCCCCACCTACAATCCCTGCTGGTACAAGACTCGAACCCACAACCTTTGGGTTACGAGTCCGACTCTCTAACCATTAGGCCATGACTTCCCCACCATTATATTTATTATAAATATACCTTAAATCTTACCCGTTTAGAATAACCTGCGATGGACAGGTTTTCATGTGCTTGTTATTTATGTGGTGAAAAGCTGTATAATAAGTGACATAATCCCTTAATTGTGCATCTTATTCAAAGCTGCTTGCTAGTAACTGCTTTTCTTCATGGAAGCTTTTCGTTTAATGAGCTAATATAATAAAATATAACTCATATCAATATTTCATGTCTTCTTATTTACTTATGCAGCATGTAGCCATGTGATAAGCAGGATAGTGTTCATCCAGCCAATTATCACAAAACAAACCCCGACAGGGTGATCAGGAGGAGTCTTATGTCACCCTGAAGGGCTTTATTTGTACATTATCCCTTACTTATACTACATTTATAAACAAAGGATTATATTGTACATTAAAAAAAAATTAAGAATAGTATTATCTCTCGCTCTTTCAGGTGTTCATGTGTATCAGAGGATGTATGGATGTGATTGGAATGATGAGACTGGAGAATCACGTGGGTTTGATGAGTACAGTTATGATGGACAGCGTTTCATCTCACTGGACCTGAAGGAGCTCAGATACACTGCATCTGTACCAGAAGCAATACCCACAGTGCAGAAGTGGAACAAAGACCGAGAACTGCTTGATTCTCAGTGTGCTTACTGGCTGAGAAAGCTCTTAAAGTTCTCTAAAGCTACTTTTAAGAAAACGGGTATAGTACCAAAGTTAGCAGGGCAGAGTTTGACAGAGCCAACCCAGAAGACTGAGAATGACACTAAGACTGACGGTAAGTTGAAACCTGGTTCATTATTCTCCATGTACTGTACATTTGACTTATTTTAGGGGCCAAACACATCAGAATGCCTTTACGTTTTTTCTGTTAGTGTTTTTAGGTTTATTTGTTTTGTTGTTGTTTAGGTTTTTCTGCCATATAATTCATTGTGTATTGTGTATATGTTTCTCTGTGTGTTCTAGGATCTGCATCATATGCTTCATATATCATGCCTACAGTTGTTATTATCAGCCTAGTTATTTTAATATCAATTGTGCTGTATGCACTTTGGAACAAATGGAATCACCTCAAACTTTGTAAGTATTAATGTTGTGAGATATAATTCCCATCATAATTGCAAATGTTTTTACATGTGTTTCTGTGTGTGGCAGTACAATGAAACAGAATACAGTGAATGTGAACCTGTTGCTGTTTTATCAGTTCCATCAGTTTTTTTTTTCTTTTTTTTCTTTTTCTAAAATGATTAAACGATCAGAAAGAATTCTGTTGGTGGTGTGTGTGAAATGATAGGTGAGTCCCTTGATAATGTTCTTTAAATTTAATTACAGCATGTTATACCTCTGCTTATCTCTCTTCACAGACTACAATAAGATCAAATATTACAGAGATGTTCACAGTGAAGCACATAATCCCGTTCCAGAACCTCCAGATTAATAGTTCCTCACCAGTGGAAGGATCTTCACAGCGCTACCCAACAACTGAGACATTTGAAAAAGTCCAAGTATTATCTTAAGACTAATAAAGACTCTTTTCAATGAACATTCAGCAATACTGTACATACTTAAAATATTCCTCTTTATAATTTTACCCTTTTATTCCATCTCTAATCTTGAGATTATAGCATTTATTTTAGAATGAATCACTTTAGCTGCTTTTCCACCGTCGGGCCAAACCGTTGTGTTTACTCAACCGTTCCATTCTGTGCTGATCTGGCCCAGCCAGTATAGACATGGTTTCATTTTCCACTGTGGGTCTGATAACGATGCTCTTCACGAAAATACAATACGTTAGTCGTTGTCTTGGTAATGCAAGAGTTTACAGACGTTTTGAGATGTAAATAGCGGCCGCGGAGAAGTTTTCTTGAGTTTACTTTGCTCAAATAGCGCGCTTGACCAGCTACAGAGAAACCAGTAGCCAGGTGGCCAATCCTGAGACGCGACGTCACTAAACACTTTCTGTCAGCAGGGTTTCTGGGCCAGTTTGTAATTGTGCCGTGCCAAGCCAAGCTCAAGAGGAAATATAACCATAACCATTTCTTATCATTCTTAGAACCGTTCAGCCGATGGTGGAAAAGCAGCCTTTGTTGTATTCCTCATTTGTTGCTTTGAATTTTGTTAAATGAGAAAAAAATGTAAATGTTTTCTTAATGATATTTGATATTGTTGATATATATATTTTACAAAAAAAACTCCTAAAATCTTTACCAAAACCAATGATTTTTTTTCAGACTGTCAATAGATAAAAATAACTAATATTGATTTACTACAAAAAAAAAAAAGTTAAATTTTGAATTTGCAGAAATTTGCCTCTAAATAAGCTTAAGATATGACACAGTGCCATTTGTACCATTTTAATGGAGGCATTAGAATTAATTTTCCCAAAGAAATGTTTGTATATTTATGTACATATTTTATATATGTAATTATGTACGTGCATATGTGTGTCAATATGTGCCTTATTTTCTGTGACAATATATGTATATATTTCCTTCTGTGTTCTGAAGTCTGTTTAAGTTTGGTCTGTCTGATGGTTTCTCATTGGAACATGCATTTATGACACAGGCCAACCTCCGTAGTTATTGGAGGCCTATAGTCAATGAATACTGTGACCCATACATCTCTAGTGCCTATGACGTGTGAATGCATGTGTATGTTCTCGACATGTTTTGGAGCGGTGGATATCGGCGGGGCTACAGGGCTGTTTGTGAGGTCTGGTCACAAGAAGTAGTTAGTCTCCTCATTGCCACACTGAATCAGGGCTGTGAAAGAGGCGCTGTCACATCAGCTGTGCAGCGCAGCGAGTCTAAGCACCAGAACACAACATGCAGCGCCACACAACTGTCTGCTTAAACCTGAGCGCCAGAGACACACCAACACCTGTGTGTGAGAGAGAGACAGGTACACCAGAGCACAGAAAACCTGCTTATTCATGAGGATCTGACTCTTGCTTCAGAGTAAAATAAATAAAACTAAACACAATAACACAAAATAAACTTCAAAACATTACAATAAAAGATCTAATCTTTTTACTTGAGATGTCAGATGTTTTTGCATATATGTAAATGACTATTATATATAATTAATAATGATAATAATGGAATAAAAATGAATATTTGTACTATTTAAACAAATATTGCAAATGATATTAAAAAGACAAATTATACATACATACATATACATACATATATATATACACACACATCTACACATATCTTAATAAATAAAATGTCAATTGTATACATTTAAATACAAATGAATTGTTTTTATATATAAAAAGTATAAAAAATTATATAAATGTAAAAAAAATTGAATACATTATGTAAATAAAATCCTTT
>NW_015508537.1:0-4335 GCF_001515645.1 Sinocyclocheilus grahami | reverse complement strand
GTAATACAAATTTGATAATAGTAAAAGTACTTTAATAAAAAAAATTACACGTGGCCTAATGGTTAGAGAGCCGGACTCGTAACCCAAAGGTTGTGGGTTCGAGTCTCGTACCAGCAGGGATTGTATGTGGGGGGAGTGAATGTACAGTGCTCTCTTCCACCTTCAATACCACGACTGAGGTGCCCTTGAGCAACGCACCGAACCCCCAACTGCTCCCCGGGCGCCGCAGCATAAATGGCTGCCCACTGCTCCGGGGGTGAGTGTGTGTGCGTGCACTTAGGATGGGTTAAATGCAGAGCACTAATTCCTAGTTTGGGTCACCATACTTGGCCACATGTCACTTTATTTGTGTTATTATATTAGAATGTAATAATTCTAATTAAAACTATTATATAGTAATTTATCAAATTAAAAGAGTAAAGATATATTAAAATTTATTACATATAAATTCTAATAACAATAATAATAAATTTACAAAAACAAGAGGGAAAACGGCAAGAGTAAGAGCAATAGCCTGCATTGCCGATAAACAAAAAAACATTTAAATGTGTTCTTGCACTACTGTGCCATAAGAAGTCCTCCAGTACTCAAGGGGGCGATGGAGATTCTTTAAAATCCACTATTAAGGTAGCTAGATATATAACAAAAAATATTTATAGTTTAACTAACTTTAACTAACCTGCTTTGTCTACTGTCGTACTTGACCTGAAAGTGAAAACAGACCAAATTTATGCAATCAACAGCATATGCGTTATACTTATAAGCATTTGCATTCCTGTATTAGCATAAGGTTTCAGCATTTTAGTATAAAACACACTTATACTGATATAATTTCCTCTAAACCCCTCAGTCCCACACTCACACCAGGTAAAGTCCAAGTAGAGCGCGGCTTTAGCGGAGACTGATGATTTGTTTTGCTCACTCTGGCCTCAGGCGTCAGGAGTCGCTGCACCCAACAGACCTGTACACGCGCTAGCATGAGGCTAACCGGGCCAAATCAAGTCATGATTAATAACACGGCAGAGGCAGAAGTGTAAATGCCCACACGCCGCTGTACAAGATTAGTGTACAAACAATGACCACACCCCAACATTCTGCCATGCTAATCTGCCTGATCGTACGAGAGCCATTCATTACGGGCCACTTTGAGTGAAAAACGGCAAATCTCTGGGAAACACACCAGCATCAGTGTTGCCAGATTGGGCGGGTTCCCGCCCGAGTTCCCGCCCAATTGGGCTTCTTTTGGTAACGTCAGACTAAATTTAGGGTTGATCAAATTTGGGCTGCTTTTTGATATAACTGGCGGGTTTTTCAGTTTCCGTACTTGTAACACGGGAAATTCCCGTAAATATTTCAGCGTGAAAGACACTCGAGACAGATGACGGAATGTGTATCATTTGCGCTTGCTTTTGTGTCTTACAATTTTAAACTTTGTGAGCGCTTTCTGTGAGCTCACACAAAAAGCGCGCTCACATAATGCCGTATCTGAGAGCGTGCGACTAGAGTTAAGTTGTGTTGCGCCTTATTGCCAAATACATACAAAATTATGTCGAAATGACCATCTTGATGAGTATTCACGTAAACAGTCGATTTATACTAAACTCGGTATATAGGCTATGTGTAACAGTTAGATCCGTGCATGAGGTCTTAAAGAGACAGCAACCTAAATAAACCTGCTGCTGTCTGTCACTAATGTTTATTTATACATTAAAGACTAACCAGTGTTATTTTAAAGTTAAATAGATTATTCAGTTCTGTTATACCTACCTGAAAAACTTAAAGCACAGTTAATTTTATTTGTATCTTGTTATTGTATTTGTTTGTGCAATTGCTTGTCATTTATCTATTCTTATTTTATTACCGACTATTATACTTGTCTTTTTTAGTTAAAATTAATTCAATTCGGAGTTTGAAATCAAAGTTATTTTTAAGTATCTTCCTCTCAATGTAAATATGAATCAACAACATTAGAAATTGAAAAACACAAATACACTGGGTGACGAAACGTTTAGGTTAGATGATTGTAGTTTAAAAAAATATGTCTAAAAAATACCCTAACTCCCCCCTCAAATTAAAAAATCCCCCCCCATAAGAGCCACCTAAAGGGGGATTTCCCCCCCATTTTCCAAAATGAAATTCAGGACCTGTATATATATATATACATTTTTTAAAACAAATTTTGTTACTACACATTTTGGGCTGGTGTTTTTTTTAAATGGGCGGGTTTTACGCTGTAGTTGGGCTGGAGATATTCAATCCAATCTGGCAACACTGACCAGCGTTCGCACACTCGCCGAAGTGCTGTCTCTCAGACGCCGCGCCGCTGAAATGTTACTGAAATAACAATCAGATTTGGAAAAGCTAAAAGCTAAGCTTGATTCTACTCGTTTTAGAGGCTTTTGTAAAGCTAGCAATGAATATTTTCCTTTTTTTAAACACTAAATTACTACATTAGACTGTGCTATACTGAAGAAACAACCCTCATGGTAACAAAAACAGAAAATCTAGCTTTTTTAGCAAGCTAAAGGGGAAATAAAGAGAAAACTGAGGAATAAAAAACATTGAAGACAGAGAATGAAGTCGTCGCTAAACTATTAAATCTGACAATCAGATTCGACTGCGCTCTCACAGAAGCTAACAGCTATGTTTGCTATGTTTGATATGTTTATTACGCTTTTCCCTGATGTTTTTCATGTTTTAAAGGCTTTTAAAAGAAGCTAGCAATCAACTATTTTCTTTTATCTGTGGAGGCTTTTTGGCTAATGCTAAAATACCACGTTAGACTATGCTAAACCAAGAAACCGCCCTCATGCTTACAAAAACAGAAAAGCTAGCTTTTTTTAAAAAGCTAACAGCTAAATAACGAGAAATACAGAGAGAAATCTTGGATAATGTCACATTATCTGAAGACGGAGAATGAGAAAGGCGAAGCTAAACTATGAAATCTGACAGAATCAGATTTAATCACACTCTCGGAAAAGCTAAAAGCTATGTTTAAATGTTTATTACTCTTTTTGTTTTGTTTTTTCAGATGGATTTGACATTTATACGCTCTGCAAGAAGCTAGCCCTTTTTATTTAATCTACGGAGGCCTTTTGGCTAATGCTAATGCTAAAATACCACATGAAGCTGTGCTAAAATCAAGAAGCAACCCTCATGCTAATAAAAACAGATAAGATAGCTTTTCAGCAAGCTAACAGGGAATTAAAGAGAAATGTCACATGTTAGACAGTGCTAAGTGAACAAACCACGCTCATGCTAGCATAAAAACAAACTCAGACTTTGAAAGCTAACTTTTTAAACAAGCTAATAAGGAAATAAACACAGAGAGAAATCATGGGCAATGTCACAATATTTAAAGACAGAGAATGGAAAAAGTCGCTGCTAAGCTATGAAAGCGTAGCGAGAGAGACAACTGAGACTGTTAGCAAGCTAGCTTTAGCATGTAGCTCAGTTTAGAAGAAACCCGTTTTAGATACAGATATTACATCAACGTTCCCTTTATTGAAGATCTTTAACTGTGTATTTCCTCCACATGTTAATGTATTTTTGTATGCACTCAATCCTAACAATGTGCACAACTAGCATGTACGCTAACCGCTAGTCTCAGACTCAGGTTTCAATGTTTTGACAATAACTGTTTTCCAGTTCACCTCCTGAACACAAGCCTGTGTTATTCTGCTCACGCACTGCGACTGACTCAAACGTGGATGTTATTCTGAAGGAGGAGATGCTTGTTTTCATAATCTTTCATCAAATATAATCACTTTTACAGCCACTTTATTGACTTTGCAGCTGACGCAAGCCTCCTCTCACCAGCTCAGCCGGGAAATTTATACATATTGGCCAATGTAATATATATTTCTCGCTTTTTAACTTACTAAAAAGCTGTTTTTAGCTGTGGTGCTGCAAAATGAGCCAAAAAAGACATGCCGTTTTATGCAAGAGAATTAAAGGAAAAGTGATTTTGCCTCATAAACCGGTTAAATTAGTTTTTTTTAACCACTGTTCATACATAAATAAATAAATAAACTAACTAGGTAGGTGAAATAATCATCAGTAATATTGTTTGTGAAACCATTTGATCTCTTATAAAATTCCACCATTTTTTTCCTACCAAACTTTCAGTTTAACTTTAAAATGTCACATATGAATGGATTTCATGCTTAAGATAAAAATACAAACTCTTCTCCTGTAAAAGACATCCAAAAGACGACAACAGCTGCAACAGCCTTAATTCAATCTCCCATGTCAAAAATGAAAGATAAATTTTCACTCCTGGAAATAGACATGGTGGAACTAACAGAATTAATAATGTCCCAGCTAAAAGACAAC
>NW_015508536.1:20769-21692 GCF_001515645.1 Sinocyclocheilus grahami | reverse complement strand
ATATTAAAACAAAAATTGATTGGACGGAAGATACCCTGATTATTTCCCTGCCATTGTTTATTTTGTTCTATTCTGTTTTATTTAGGTCTGTTCAGTTTTGTTTAATTTTGTTTATTTTGTTTTGTTTATTTTGTCCTATTCTGTTTTGTTCTGGACTGTTCAGTTTTGATAAGTTTATTTTGTTCTTTTCTGTTTTGTTTTGTTTATTTTGTTTTATTCTGTTTTGTTTATTTATTTGTTATTCTTTTCTGTTTTGTTTTATTCTGTTTTATTTTGCTCTGTTTATTTTGTTCTGTACTGTTTTTGTTCAATACTGTTTTGTTTATTTTTTTCTGTTCTGTTTTCTGTTCTATACTGTTTTTTTGCTGATATATTCTATTCTGTTACATTCTGTTCTATTGTGTTCTGCTAAATCCCCTACTTTATATGCTGGTCTTTGTCTTTCTGTGCTGTTTCTTTTAATTCAGTTCTGTTCTGTTGTAATTCATCCCTCTTTTTTATGTTGTTTTCAGATTTCCAAGCCACCGGTCTGAAGAAAGGCATGTTCTTCAACCCCGACCCCTACCTGAAGATCGCCATCCACCCCGGCAAGCACAGCATCTTCCCTGCTCTGCCTCACCACGGCCAGGAGAAGAGATCAGGCATCGTCTGCAATACCATTAATCCCGTTTGGCAGAGGGAGGTATGGGAAACACACAAGCGCACACACACGCTAGATTAAACATGCTCATATAAAAATCCTTATAAAACAATATCTGGTCCCAGTGTTATTTATTCACAGACGTTTAACCCAACGCTGCCCTTCTGTGCTTTGTACAGATTCCACATGGAGTTTGTCTTGTAAATCCTTTATTCTGCAAATAAACTTGATGCGTCACTGCAGAATCACAAATACGGCTCACTGTCCTGTTGACTGATGAATA
>NW_015508536.1:7834-19652 GCF_001515645.1 Sinocyclocheilus grahami | reverse complement strand
CATTTCTTATTATTATCAATGTTGAAAACAGTTGTGCTGCCTAATGTTTTTGTGGAAACAACTATCATTTTTTTTCAGGATACTTTAAAGAAAGTTCAAAAGAACAGCACTTAATTGAAATATAAATCTTTTGCAACATTATAAATGTATTTACTGTCATTTTTAATCATTTTGCTACATCCTTGCTGAATTAAAGCATTCATTTATTTAAGAAAAACCATACTGACCTCAAATTTCTGAACAGTAGTAGTATATGCAGTTAGTATGAAGTATTTGGTGCTTTCTCAAAAGTACTTAATCTTTAAAATAACTGCAGTATTTAAATAGATTCAGAATCAGAAGCATTCAATTCTATACGATTCCCATCACTACATTTTCTTGGTGCGGATGAGATGAGATCACCTGGATTTGATGGGATTGTTTTCATGTTGTAGAGTGGCTGTTTCTGGCTGATATTGTCTTCCGCTAAGTGCTTTTATTAGATTAGAGAAGAGTAGAGGAGATCGCCTTACAGCGGTGGATAAAAAAAGGTCAAGACCTGGAGAATGAATGATGGAAGGCAGGTTTGATTTGAAGGGATACATTTGGTTAGTGCAGTATCTTTTATAGATCATAAAAGCTAAACCTCAGTCCTAAATTATTATAGGTTAAATTAAATGAACCTAAAATCTTGATGTTGAAGAAAACAAAAAGGTCTATCAACATGGTAAGCATCAACTACCCAAACAAGAGCAAATGTGGAGATCCATGCCAATTATTAACCCATGGAAATATTTGGTTGTCTTTTTTATGTTTGTTTTAGTTCTTTGCTTTTGTTAAAAGACAGTTACCCTGAGCAGTGTCTTTTACACCAACAACATCCAACACTGATGAAGAGCGACGTCGATTCACATTACTTTGTAAAATGTGTATTTGCTTGATACCAACAAGATTTTTTTTTTCACTTTAGGTTACATGTTCTGTTTTTAATGATTGCTATCTCTTCCTCTGTGTCTTTGTATTTCCTGCTCGTAGCGCTTTAATTTTGTGTCTCTGCCCACGGATGTGTTGGAGATCGAGGTGAAGGACAAGTTTGCCAAAAGCCGACCCATCATAAAGCGTTTCTTGGGCAAGCTGTCCATGCCAGTGCAAAGATTACTGGAGAAACATGCTATCGGGTATGTGCTTAAAAAGATAAACAAACCCAAACTAAACTTAAAGACATAAATAGGCTGTTTTGTGGCATATTGAAATATGATTTGTTATGCTAATGAGTTGAAATGCTAATTTTGAGGTGTTTGTTTGTGTTTTTTGTCATAGTGATCGAGTGGTCAGCTACACTCTGGGTCGGAGGCTTCCAACAGAACATGTCAGTGGCCAGCTGCAGTTCAGGTTTGAGATTACATCCTCCATCCACCCAGGTAAATCCAGCTTTATAATCAACCTTTTATTGAATATAATAAATCATCAACACGTTCATCTCTGGTGTACAGCCTGCTACATTAAACAAAGAACTCTAGACAATAATGACAGACTGATATGGAAATTTCAGCTGTTATTCATAATTATTTTTGTGTTGTAGCCTTTATCATATCAATTATCTTAATATTATGTTATAATAACTGATTAGATTATTGATATTAAAATTGGCATTCAATTAGTTTGCAAAGGCATCACTATTTTCAAAACCTTACATACTAATCTTTGTCAGGTAACTTAATTAATGTCTCAAATGGCTTGTTAAGGAGAGATGTACTATTTCTGACCTCACAAGTAAATTCCATCTCATCCAATCCTGTCCTATTTCTCATTGTCCTTATAAAAATACACTACCATTCAAAAGTTTGGGGTTGTAGTATTTTTAAATGTTTTTGAAGTCTAACAAAGACTGCATTTATTTGATCAAAAATACAGTAAAAACAGTAATATTGTGAAATATTATTACACTTTAAAATAACTGCTTTCTATTTGAATATATTTTAAAATGTAATTTATTTCTTTGATCAAAGCTGAATTTTCAGCATCATTACTCCAGTCTTCAGTGTCATATGATCCTTCAGAAATCATTCTAATATGCTGATTTGCTACTCAAGAAACATTTGTTATTATTATCAATGCCTAATATTTTTGTGGAAACAATTATCTTTTTTTCAGGATTATTTGATGAACAGAACGTTGAAAATAACAGCATTTATTTGAAATATAAATCTTTTACAACATTATTAATTTATATTTTTGATCAATTGAATGCATCCTTGCTGAATAAAAATATTCTCAAACTTCTGACTAGTGGTGTAATTCATTATAATAAGCCACCATATTATTACTTTTAATACTAGTCTAATCCAGCCACTCATGATAACATTAAAAAGTCACATGATTGCCAGTATATCTTGCATGCTTACTGGCTAGTATTTTCATGTATGCATTATGTGCATGTAGGTCACAGGTTTCTGTCCTCTCCTCAGATGATGAGGACATGTCTCTTAGTACAGAGCAACCAGTGGCGGCAGCAGAAGCTGAAGTCCAGCCTCAGGCAGAAGACACAATGAGTTTAAACCAGGGGGCCCCAGAGTTGCCTTTAGATGGAGAAACAGCATCTGTAGAGATGCCCATGGATGTTGAATCAGCCGAGGCAGATGCTGTAGAGGAAGAGCCTTTAAAGTCAGAGCAGCAGACGCATCCAAAGCAGCAGGAGGAAGCAGCAGCCGAGATCCGAGAACAGATGGAGCAAAAAGAGACCAACGTACAAGAAGAAGAGATGACCCAAGAAGAGGCAGAAACTGATTGTGCCTTTGCCAATGGGCCTGCAGAGCCTTCAGGAGATCCTGCAGCAGTCGAAGAGGAGGCAGTCTCAGACCCACAACCAGTTTCAAATGAACCAGATGTGGATCTAGAGGAAGGCTGCTCGCTGAGGATCAGAACCACACCGAGAAGGAAGCCACGGCCTTGTTCCCTACCCGTGTCTGAACTGGAGACGGTCATCGCATCGGCCTGCGGAGAACCGGAGACGCCACGTTCCCATTACATCCGAATCCACCACCTGCTGCACAGTCTCCCGTCCACCCAACCTCAACTGGAAGACGCAGCTGCACCAGAACCCGACCGGCCACAGAGCGTAGAAGAACAAGAGGAAGACGAGGAAGAGGGTGCAATCCTTGAGCCTCACGCTTTAACACCCAACGGCCCTCGCAGGACGCTGCCCCGCAGCCGCTCGCACGAGCGCCTCTCCGAACTCATTCAGATGCTTGATGGAGATGGACACCCGCTCGGGGCTGAGGGCCAAACCACAGGTCAAAGGTCACCAGTGGAAAGCGAGTACGATTTGAGCCCGGTGCCATGCTGCAGTCACATGGCACAGAGGGCCTTGGGCCCCATCCGGGCGCCGTCTCTAGACAGTGCACGTCGGTCGGAGAGCACTGTGTTCTCCTCACAGGATGATGAGGACGAGATGGACAGGGTGAATGGTATTCTGGGATTGGAGGCGGAGACAGGACAGGCCACTAAGAGCCGGGAGCCAGGGGATGGGAGCTGTCAGTGGGAGGAGGTGCCAGACAGTCACGTCCAGAGCCCGCACAGCATTATGGGTAATGGAGAATCACCGGTAGCTGGACCAAGCAGCAGAAGTGAGTAGGCTTCCATTGGTAGAATGCATAGATCATGTGTTTTTAATTAAAAAAGATCTGGATTTCCCTTTTGCGAACTTGTAATTGAAAAGTATCTATGAAGAATGGTCTGGCATGTGTTTGTGGTGTGTTTAGGAGAATGTCCTTTGCCTTGTAACCATCCTGCAGTGAGCCAGTTGCCCGCCCTGCGGCCCGACCCACATCACTATCCCACCATAGACGAGCCGCTGCCACCGAGTAAGTTCTGTTGTCTCAGCACGCACCTTGATGTATTCATAGTGGTCAATGTCTCGCAAATTTTGGGGAGGTTTTAAGGGTGAATCGCCTATGGATTATATATATGTTATCAAAATAATAAAAATTCATATAAATAGATTATGTATATATGAATATGAATATAATATAAGTATATATAATAATAATACGTTAATATATATATATATATATATATATATATAAATAATATAAATCTTTTGTAACTTGATAAATATATTTACTTTCACTTTTGATCAATTTAATGTCTCTATGCTGATTATATATATATATATATATATATGTATATATAGACATTAAATCAAAAGTGACAATAAATACATTTATAATGTTACAAAAGATTTATAGTTTAAATAAATGTTGTTTTAATTTTCTATTCATCAAATAATCCTTCCACAAAAATATTAAGAAGAATTTTCAATATTGATAATAAGAAAAACATTACAAAATCATCTTTAAAAATCTTACAGACACCAAGCTTTTGGAACTGTAATTTTGAAATGAAACGGTAACATTTTTATTGCCTTAATTTAATTATATTTAAAATTAATTATTATTAAACTGATAATGAAACATTTTTAAAAAATTACAATCAATATCATTTAAAATGTATAATATGGGGTCATATGTCTGTTATGAAACAAAAACTATATGAACAAAATATGACTTCATGAAAATGTCTAAAACAAGATGTTAACCCATGCTTTTATGTGCAAAAAAAAAAAAAGTTTTTTATGCATGTTGTTGCCCAAGTTTGGAAATTGCTAAATAAGTTGCAAAATATTGCAGCAAATCGAAATTGTTCAAATCCATCCAAATGTATCACTTTCACCTGGTGTATCTGCCTTCATATTTTTCATTTCATTTAAATTCTGTGAATAGTCAAACTACAACCACTTACACGCAAGCAAACTTTCATATCAGACATGAGCATCTCCAGTGTCACTCTTACTAACCCACACTGAGATTTTAGCAATGATTAACATCAATTCTGTGACCTGCTCAAGACTGTCTGTCACTTTTTCACGCTACTGTGGTTTGTGTGTGTGTTTATGTCAAAATTAGTCAAATCTGAAGCATCCTACACTGAGGGGATCTTTGAGATATTCCAACAGTAAAAACTGCATGAAGGTTTTTATAAATAATGTCCTAATTAGAGAGGGCCACTATCATTTAAAAAATATTTTCTCTTAAATATTTTTGCCTGCCAGACCAGAATATTGACTTGAGCTTCAAATGTGTGTTTATGTTTTGTTTGGCACGCTCAGACTGGGAGGCCCGTATTGACAGTCACGGTCGTGTGTTCTATGTGGATCACATTAACCGGAGCACCACTTGGCAACGGCCAACATCCGCAGCCACGCCGGATGGCCTGCGCAGGTCTGGTTCCGTCCAACAGATGGAGCAGCTCAACAGGAGGTAAACAACACTGTTTTTTAATAACAGTTACCTAAATTTTACACTTCTTTTACAAAATAATGTGGAATACTGATCAATTGCACTTATGGTGCATCCTGTGAAGATCCAAGTCCAAATGTTTAATTTGTTTAGGTCTGACTCTCAGATCTGATTGGATGAGCCATGTTTTTATGTTACAAATACACCTACTTGTTCCAACAGTAAGTGGACTAAATTTAAGCTAAATTTAAAGATAAAGATAAAAAGATAAATTTAAATGTTTTCATTAAACATTGGTGTCTTTTATCGTTTAACTTTTTTTCCATTGTTTTAGAAAACTAATAACTTGGTAAAAAGTAATTTTCTTATTTAGTATTATTATTGTCTAGTATTATTATTATCTAAGCATTTTTAAGTCAAGATACATTTGAAACGCAAAATATAAAAATGTATTAACAGCATGCACCAGTGCAAACTCTCTTTTAGTGTTAAAAAAAATATTAACAAGACATGCAGTGAAAAATTGGCAATGAAAAAGTGTGGGCACGGGTATTTTTGTGGCTGACTGTATTGCATATGCATTTGTAGGAGTTTTCCTTTCAGAGGACGTCAAATTTATTGGAGGAGAGTATTTAAATGAATAATGCAACATGATTTACTAAGGTTTGCAGTAGTCATTTTACTGGTATTTGTGTCATCATTTAAAACATAAAAATATCTGTCAGTGGGGTAAGAAAAATAAACGTAATTCAAAGGGGAAACAAGCTTATTTTTCTTACCCCATTGACAGATTTTTTTTCTTGTTGTAAGCATAAACCTCACTTAATATTGATGCATTACTGTAACTTTTGAAACTTTAAGCGTGGTAAAATCACAATGTTGGTCAGCATCAAGTGGATTGTATTTAGCAAAGTATGACTGACTCTGTTGCTATATTTTAACCAAATAGGCACATATAACAGTAACCTTTATAAAAATTATCAAAGCCAATGATTCAAAAAGTGATTAATTTTTTTGGGTCAAATGCCGCAATTTTTCTGTAAACCAAGCAAGTTCACATGGGCTTATAAACATGCACTCTTTTGCCACCTACAGGACAAAAATATAGGTGCTTCATCATGTTTCCATTTAGAGTCTAATTAAAGGCTGTTTATTTAATAGTCCAGAAGCAGCACATGACTGATTTAGATTATTCTCAAAGCACTCAAAGCTTTACTGAACCGTCGAGCAGCATATGAGATATGTAAGTCAGGGCATTTGGGTAGAAATAGTTGTAAAGGAGTCTTTACAATGGGAGTCATACTGTACTGATGTTAGTGACTAATAACAGCATTACTCGTGTCCTCATCAGGTACCAGACCATCCAGAGAACGATGGCCACAGAGAGGAGAAACGAGGAGTCAGGTAGTCCCCGCAACGAGAGAACAGCCAACACTGAGACAGACTCGCCTCCACAGACAACCGGTAACAAACATAATGACTGTTGTTCTCTTACCCTCAAAAAGTGACAATGATTTGCTTGTGCTCACGTCAGTGGAAACCTGTTTGTTTTTGTACACCAAAAAAAGTTTCTGTCATGACCACTATTGTCAAAATGATAGATACTTAGCATAAAGTTTGGTTTGGCGGTATGGTTCTGTTCTAGGCAAAAACCTCCCTGCCCATCCATGCAGCCTGTCATGAATGAGCAGGGAGAGCAGCAATAATAACCCCCCTAGAGTTAACAGAACAGAACAAGGCAGATATCATTAATGTACTTAATGATTTTTAAGTGTAACACTTTATTCAAGATAAAGGAGTCTGATTAGCAAGGAATATCAGCAAGCCAAGTCCTGACTGTGGCGAAAGGAGGAGCTGGGGATGGAGGAGGGTAATTTGCTCCTGAGCAAGCTGAAAAGCTGCAGAATAATACTGAATAGAGCTTATATAGGAATGCCGCGATAGGTGTCATATTCCTATTGGTAGATGTGATCAGCTGAGAATCACAGAATCACAGTCTGAACACAGACCTCACATATCTTGTGAATGTGGAAAGTTTGACCGTGCAGAAGAATAAACACAATTTGAGAGCTTTCATTTTTGGTAAACTGTCCCTTTAAATGATCTTCTTCTCTTTTAAGAGTTGAGGAGAGATGCCCCATGTTCTCCAGGTCATTGTCAGAAGATCACGTTACTGCTGCAGAGTCCAGCGGTCAAATTCATCACTCACCCAGAGTTCTTCACTGTTCTCCACGCAAATTATGTGAGTTCCCACCACACTGCACACTATTCACTACGTCTAAATCATTTATTCTACCTCTATAGATTATGCTATTTAAGTTATAATATTGTTCAAAAGTTTGGGGTCAGTAAGATTTTTCTTTTGGAAAGAAATTAATACTTTTATTTAGTAAGAACACGTTGATCAAAAGTGACAGTAAGGGCAATTATAATATATATTTTTTAAAAATCACGATTTCCAAATAAATTATAAAGCAGCACAACTGTTTTCAACATTGATAATAATAAGAAATGTTTCTTGAGCAGCAAATCAGCATATTAGAATGATTTCTGAAGGATCATGTGAATTACACTTTAAAATATATTCAAATAGAAAACAGTATTTTACTGTATTTTTGAACAAATAAATGGAGCCTTGGTGAGCAGAAGAGACTTCTTTCAAAAACATTAAAAACTCTTACAGACCCCAAACTTTTGAATGGTAGTATACATGTCATGTTTTAATTAAAAGTTTATGCTAGTGTCGTGTTAACATTATCTTTTTTTTTTGTTACAGGGCGCATATCGTATGTTCACAAACAGCTCGTGTCTGAAACACATGGTCCTGAAAATCAGGCGTGATGCCCGAAACTTTGAGCGGTACCAGCACAACCGTGACCTGGTGGCCTTCTTGAATAGGTTTGCTGATGCTCAGCTGGAGCTGCCGCGGGGCTGGGAGATCAAAACAGACCCACAGGGGAAGGTACCTCACATCTCGTGATTCCTAACATCTCACCTCAGTGTCCGTCAAGCCATTATTTCAGCTGTCTGTCCTCCATTTGTTTCCACAGTCATTTTTTGTAGACCACAACAGTCGTGCCACAACCTTCATTGATCCCAGAATCCCCTTGCAAAACGGCAGGTTGCCCAACCACCTGACGCACCGCCAGCACCTGCAGAGATTACGCAGCTACAGCGCAGGAGAGGTCTGACACACTCACGATATAGAGACAAGACGAAAAGATTTATCCTTTGTAAATGATACAGAAATGACTGTTATTTGTTTATTAAATTCCACATTAAATCCAGGCATCTGAGGTGTCACGCACCCGAGGGGTGTCTTTGTTAGCCAGGCCTGGAAACAGCCTGGTAGCAGCCATACGAAACCAAAGCCAGCAGGAGCCAGTGCCATTAGGTATGGACCATTCACAAATAATGGACAGATCACTATTGTAGTTGCACTTAGGGTTAGTCGATGTAGCTAAAAAAAGATAAATCTTTATTTTTTTTCCTGTTCAGGTATTTGTTCTTAAATGGTTTAAAAATGTTTGTAAAATAAGTTCAAAGTTATATTATTTAAAAGTGGCATTTGTAATGCATAATGTTAAAAAAAAAATTCTAGTTGTTTTGAACTATTTATTCATCAGAGAATGGTAAAATGTTTCACAGTTTCCACAAAAATATAAAGCAGCACTGTTTACGACATTAATAAAAATAATAAATGTTTCTTGGGCAGCAAATCAGCATATTAGATTTAGATTAGATTAGATCAGATTTCTGAAGGATCATGTGACACTGAAGACTGGAGTAATGATGCTGACAATTTTGCTTTGATCATGGGAATAAATTATGTTTCAAAATATATTCAAATCGAATGCAGTTATTTTCAATTGTAATAATATTTAACAATATTATTGTATTTTTTTTATCAAATAAAAGCAGCCTTAGTAAGCATAAGTGATTTCTTTCAAAAACATAAAAATAATTACCAATCCCAAACAATAGTTTATATCTTGATGTTTTTGCTGTTTCATCTTATTGGATGTCTTTACATTTACGTATTTTTTCTGAAATGGGTTAAAAAGTATCGATTTTAGTAGAAATCTAGTTAATGGTCAATGTTTTCAGTAAATCTCAGGATGTACTATTTAATCATATTCATTTTTTAATGTACCAATACAACTTTGCATTGTTATAATCAGCAATATTCACCAGCATAATTTTATTAAAATTTGAGTGATGAATCAGTGGCTGAAATGTTACATCTTTTTCAAAAATTGATTTGCTTAATTGAATAAAGTGTAACTGTTCTTCGCCAGCTTTCGCTGCAACATAGGGAATCCAGGTGGGATGCAATGTATTACTACTCGCATTGTGTTTCCTTGGGTAGATGCAATGAAGTGCAACCATAGCTTCATTAGTTTTCACAATAGGTGTGTTAGGAACAGGTGAAGGTGAATACACCAAAACAAAGGAATAAACGAGTGAATCTTCAGTCATCGTTAATGTGCTCCCACATCCTTGTAGCGCTGACTCAAAGGCAACAATCCTGGCATGGTCATCAAATCCAACAGATGGACAACCACCCAGCGTCAGATCAGAGGGGTTAATGAACTGATTGTTCCCCAAGAAATCTTGCTTCACCTGCACTTTGACGGAGACCTCTCCACATTGAACCTCGACAGTGTTTGCCGGCACTGGCACCTTGGGTTCAAACTCTGGCTCTATAACCTCATCCTTCACATCGGGATAGAGGTCAGGACCAGAAATGGGTTTGTGGAATCCCTGTTGGGTTTGTGAGAAAGTCTCAACTGTTTGTTTAGGTTGTATTAGTCCAAAATGTCCTTGGCTTTTCAAAGGCCTGCTAGGTAGAAGAGGCATGGATGTGTAGTTGGCTCTCTGGGGGTGTACTTGCATTGGTATCTGGACAAACTCTTGTGATGGAGGTCCCACCATTGCTGAGGCAGGTCTCCTGGACTCAATGAAGTTTTGAAATATGTTGGATGCTACCGCATTTTGATCAAACTGTGCAGGCTCTTGCACTGGATGACTGAAGACGGCATTTTGACTAAAGCCCTGATCTAAAGACAGTTCCCCTTGATTCAATGGTTCAGCACGACACAATAATCCACAAGAAACTATAAAAATAACACCAACAACCACTGAGCTTCTTCCCATTGTTGGTCTCTCAATGCATTCCATATCAATTAAGTTTGAATAAAGTTTAAGCCAGAGACTCTTTATAAAAAATCATGATACAAGGAGGGAGCGTGAAACTAGTCCTTTGGCATGTTCTTTAGGGTGCTCAACTAGTAAAATAAAATTGAAATTAATATCACAATGTTGATGACCATGATCATAACCAAAGAAACTCAATACATCATAAATATCCAGTGTATATAGCTGAGTTGATATGAATTCTTTTGCATCTGTTTCCTAGCATACAATGAAAAGATTGTAGCATTTTTACGGCAGCCAAACATCTTTGAGGTGCTACAGGAACGGCAGCCAAACCTGGCAAGGAATCACTCACTCAAGTATGACACTACACCTTCCTCTGTTACTGTAACAAAATGCATCATTAGTTCTTTCAAACGGTTCTCAGTTTTTTGGGTGTGTTTACTATGTCTGTAGGGAAAAGGTGCATCACATCCGAACCGAAGGCACACAGAGACTGGAGAAGCTGTCATGTGATGCTGATCTGGTCATGCTGTTAAGGTAAAGCACCCTCCATCCTATGAACTGGCCATTATATATATATATATATATATATATATATATATATATATATAATGAATGCACAGGCAATGTTTCCTGAGAGTAGCATTTATAATCTGTCATACATGCTTTTTTCAGAACGTGTTTTGCTTTGCTTTTCAGTTTGTTTGAGGAGGACATCATGTCTTACGTTCCTCTCGCATCATTTCACCCCGGGTTCAACTTCTCTCCACGATGCTCTCCTGGTTCCTCTCCTCAAAACTCTCCAGGTGAGTCGGCCAAGAGCTTTAAACATTATCCTTCAGATGCTCTGCAAACTACATAATTGTTTAGATATGACCTGATGTGACATCAAGTAAAGTTTGCAAATCAAAACCATTCCTAGTCCTCATTTGCACTTTCCAATAACATCTCAAGTGCTTAATTAAAGCAAAATCTCCTATATCAGGACTTGGTGCTTGGTAGAAAGTATGCACTCTTACAACCATCTATAACATATTACAATATAAACACCATACACATTGTCATAATTCATCAACAGTAGATCATAAGCAACCTTTTGGCAGAAATGCGTGTTGTTCATTGATTGCAAACTTATCTGAAACCGTAAGCCTGTAGAACATGCAACAGCGCACTGTTTTGACTTTGAACATGCAGCGCTCACATATATTTAATGAAATCAAAGCCTTTTGAAATTTATGTTGAATTAACATGATTCCAGTTTTTCCATCCCCAAATTTAAGACCTCCTAAAATGATAATTAAGACTTTTTATATACCTTTTTATACATTTAAGATATAATTTCATAAAATAGAATTTTTAGACTTTTTAAGGACCCACTGGGA
>NW_015508536.1:0-852 GCF_001515645.1 Sinocyclocheilus grahami | reverse complement strand
CCACACGTGATGAATCAGTCTTTTTAGTCTCCTAACAATTTCTAAATGGGATCGTTCACCCCCCCACCCCCCCATACAGAATTACATTAGGGTGAGTAAATTATGTTTTCCTTAAGTTTTCATTTTTGGGTGAACTGTCCGTTTAATGTAGCGATGATGAAGAACAAACAATTTTGTCTGAAATGTAATTCTGCTAAAAACAACTGCAGCGCAAAATGAACAAAACTCAGCTTAAGATATTAGGAATGTAGTAAGCGCATTTGTATAATTTATCCCAATTAAGAAATTATAAAATGTCTGTATATCAAATGTGTACATACTTGCTTGAACAGTCTATGTAAAAACTACATTTTAAAATGTGATGAATCAATTCAACAGCCAACAATTCATGTCTTCATACTTATTATTTGCATAATGTTAGTTTTCTCAAATGTATATTACTATGCATATTTGGTTGGAATTGTAAGAAATGCGACTTGTGAAGGTCGTTTCTTTATTTATCAACTCGCAGACATTTGACAATGTGAGGGAAATGAGGAGAAGGTTCTGGAACATACTGCCTCTCTATAAACATGGCATTCTGGGAAATGCAGAAGGGTTTGGCTCCTGCTTCCACCTCGGACACATACACTCGCCTGCTTATGTCTTTTTACACTTTAATCTATGTGTATGGAAGAGAATAAGAGCGGAAAATGTATAAATGTTTTGAATTGTGTATTGAGGTCACTTATATCACTGTAACTACAGCATTACACTGTTAATGAATGTCAATAAACAATCACTTTCTAATGCATTGCAGCTGACTCGTGATCCACCGGATGTGGTTGTAAATCTTGCTGAATCTGGAAAATT
>NW_015508535.1:21253-21732 GCF_001515645.1 Sinocyclocheilus grahami | reverse complement strand
GAATTTAGTCAAATCCTTACAGTTTTTGACAGTAAACTAATGGAGTTTCACTTCTTATTCATTCAGAGACCCTGTAGAATACAAACAACACACTTCCCTGACATTAAATTAACATGGCGAATACCACGAATATTAAAAAGATTGCGAATTAAACTGGAGCAACCCGATAAGTGCCACCACTGCCACCTAATTCAAAGAAATGAACCAAAATAACAGACATACACCGACGCAAGAGTCTCCATAATAATTTCTTAATTTGCTTAATTAAATGTAGCAGCTATGGCATTTTGGCGGAAACTCTGGTTACCCTCGGGAAATTGGGGGTTCAGACAGTGTTCTAGTTAACCTTTACACATGATACGGGAAAGTTGTTTGTGTTTTAAATCCCGCATTCGTCCATTAAGCGGTTGCTGAAGGTTTTAAAGGATTAATGACCCCGCCGAGAAGTTTCTTTGATCCGGACTCACCTGAGACACGAG
>NW_015508535.1:18630-19966 GCF_001515645.1 Sinocyclocheilus grahami | reverse complement strand
TCATCACAAATGCAGACCGTGCCCCAAATGTCTCAGCCTGTGATTTTCTCAGTCTCTTTAGATTGAAATTAGACGATTCAGCTTTCCTCATCAGTTTGCAATGAGCTGTAAACCTCTTCTGCCAGCTTCTAAAATGTTATGCTTGGGATGTTCATCTTGTTTGAAGTGGGACAGTCTGTTCACAAAAGCTGTGAAAGCCTATAGTATATATGTTGTTCAGATTGTTAGAAAGTGATTCCTCCTGAGATTTCATCAATTGAGTTAGCACTGACCTACTTCTCAGGAGATTACCGGCAAAGTTACTTCAGGTATATGAAAGGTTATTTAAAGGGATAGTTCTCCCTTAAGAATTCTTTGACATTCTGTCTCCTGTGGAACACAAAAGAAGATTTTTTGAAGAATGTTTAGACCTTTTGAGCTCCATCTTTAAATAATGTATGCCTCTAACCATAAATGTTCCTGAAATGTGTGAACTGAGCTGTTAGTGTAATGTTCTTGAAGAAGTAACCAGCTTTGTTTAAGTGTACGGCAGTAATTTAAGCATCCAGGGATGTGTGTTTCCTCTGAGTCATGAGTATCAGATGACATGAGAACACTTCCTCAAACCAGAGCAGCTGGAGCAGTGGCCAAATAATATCCACTACTGAACCACACAGGGACTGTGGGCCTCAAATGTGGTTAGTTGTTATCCAGTAAGTACAGAGGTCTACCACTTTGCACACTGTAGGCCAGAAAGCTGACAACCATGTCAGATGTTTCCTCCAGTGGTGCTTACAGTGTATGACTGTATTTCTTCTGCAGAACATTTTGAAGGACGTTGGTAACCAAAGAGTTTCAATTCCCATTCTACATGGACAGAAATTACAATTGAAGTCAAAGGGAAGCAAAATTGCTCGGTTACCAAGATTCTTCATAATATCTTCATTTATCAAACAGTAAAAGATGACAGCATTTGAATTTTTGGGTGGACTATGCCTTTAAAGTCACATGTAGGCACCCAAAATGTGATCTAATCATGCTTTCTTAAGGACTTTGCATATTACTGCAACACTGATGTGCACTATTGCACTATGCACTATATTGCACTAGGAAAGTTGCACTATGAACAATTTCTTGTGTAAAAACGATCAAAGGCCTATTATTGAGCAAGTAAATAAAGAAATCACTGCAAAACTGTGTTCTTGCCTTCCCCCTATTCAATATGCTAAGCCTGCAATAATGCTTTAAATTATTGTGCAGTTGGTTGCATCGTTATGAAAAGGGTCTACAATATTCATCCTTGCATGTTTATGTCATCCATGGCATTGATATGGGGAGACAACTGGATCTATAATGT